>NC_141035.1:9590000-9722500 GCF_052040795.2 Danio rerio
CCCATGACTTTTGGCCCTTTTTTGTGCTAATCAAGGAAAAAAAGCTACTTTTATTAGCAAAGTTCAACAAACTTTCACTGGTAAAGATGGTAAACAAACTATAAAAAAACTGATCTGTAAAGTGTGAGTTAATACATTATTTAAGTGTTAGTTATTAGCTTATTTGTGTTTTTGGGACGTTATACTAGTTGCAACTACTCCTCATTTACTAACAGTTAATAAATGAAGAATAATTGCAACTGGAATAACGCCCCAATACCATATAGAAACTATTAACTGATACTTACACAATTCTTTAGTAAGTAATTTACTAACAGCTTGTTCATGATCTATTACTAATTTATTAGGTATAGTTATAAATAATTAAAATACAGTTAACAAGCCATTTCTAACTTGTTAATTAACAGCTTATAAGTTATCTATTGGCTATCTATAAGGAACAGTTATAAATAATTAACAAACTAATAACTTTATTCAACAAGTCATTTATAACTCATTAACTAACAGTTTATTAATGATCTATTAACTAGTTATTACGGATAGTTATTCTAAATTGTTACAGAGGCACCGGTAACACTTTGCAAGAAGGTTCCATTAGTTAATGTATTTACAGGGCCGGCGCTTCCATAGAGGCGACCTAGGCGGCCGCCTAGGGCAGCAGAATAGAGGGCGGCGTTCCCAACATTATACCCTCATCCCCGCGCCATCAGTTATATCCACGTCTAGGGCGGCAGAAAAGAGAGAGTGGCGTCCCTGACACTACCCTCACTACCCGCGGCATAAGTTATATCCGCGTCTACGGTGGCAGAATAGAGAGGGCGGTGTCCGCGACACTACCCTCACCACCCGCGGCATCAGTTATATCCGCGTCTACGGTGGCAGAATAGAGAGGATGGCGTCCGTGACACTACCCTCACCACCCGCTCCCTCTTCTATTCGCGTCTAGGGTGACAGAATAGAGAGGGCGGCGTCCCCGACACTACCCTCACCACCCACGCTTCAACCCCCACCCCCCCACCCCTATCTTCACTTTAGGGTTTAGGGCAGCGTGACCGTCCTTTGCCCAGAGCGGCAGTTCAGCTTGCTCCGGCCCTGAGTATATACCACTGTAAAAAATAAATCCGTAAAATTTATGATAAAAAAACGGCAGCTGTGGTTGCCAGTCTTTCACCATTAAAATAGTAATTCATAATTTTTACAGTAAACTGCCATATTTCATTCATTTATAGAGGTAATATGTCTGTATTTCGAAAGTGGTGATGAAAAAGTTATGTAATGAAGCCATGCTCATCACAAATTAATTTTTCCCACAAGCTGGAAAGTGTATCAGTGTAAAGAAGGTGCTCAGTCATTCACACAGCTACTAAACACCAGTATGGTAACACGCATAAAATTAAAGTCATGAAATAAATATTGTTTATCAACATTAGATGTATTATAAATCTCTACAAACAATGTACAAACAATGAAAAAAAAGTTGTCTGCAAAATTGTTGCAATTTATTTTTGTTGAATTTAAACAAACAAAAAAACTATTTGTTTAAATTCAAAATAAATTATTTACAATCACTTTACTTAAAAAATTAAGTAAATTCAAGGAGTCATCTTTGAATATTTTTTTTCAGTGTACATGATGGGAAAACAACTACAAAGATCCATAGTAATGTCAACAAAAAGCATAAAAAGTAATGTGCTATGCAGGGAATTCTGGGAAAGTCAGCTTACAGTTGTTCGCCGTATATATTAAGGAAATTTGCTGTTAACCAGGTTGCGGATTTTTACGTAGCAGTTTTACAGTTTTTTATGGTTGACATCACGGCCATTTTTTACGTGAGCTAAGTATGAACACAGCTTGCGCAGCATTTATTAGGATCGACATTTACTAATGCATTATTAACATCCAATGTAATGCACTGTGAGTTATCATGAACTAACAATGAACAACCTTATTTTCATTAACTAACTCTAGCTTACATAAACAAATACGGTAATAAGTTCAATGTTTATATTAGTACTGTGAATACATTAGTTAACATTAACAAATATGACCTTATTGTAAAGTGTTACCAGTAGTTAACTAATCGCTTTTTACAGTGTGCAGCGTTATTATGGGTAAAATAGGTTTTACACAATTTTTTTTCATTTTTATGTAAACTTTGCAGATCAATGGTAAATATCAACGTAACATTCTCTATTTGTTGTAGAACACAAATTTTTCTACAATGAACAAGTCATTGTTTATAAAGTTCACGCTAATAACAATGACTATGAAGAAAACTATAGCAATTGAATCCACAGAACTTGACAAAAACTTTGCATTTATGACATGCGTCTGCTCCAGTTCATGTCACTTTAAAAGCAAGCTGTGTATTTAGTTTCTTTAAAGTTATGGACATTAAAATTATTAACTTTTGTGAACAGACATTTCCACTTCAAAAATGTGTGAATTACTTTCCAACTGTTTTAAAGCACTTCAGTAAAATTTAAGCGAGAAACATTGGTTAGATCACTTCAGAAGGCGTTAAGTTGGAAAACTTCAGAGAAATGTTTAAAGTTGAATGCCAAAAAGATAAAATAAATAAGTAAATAAATGAATAAATAAATAAATATGTAAACAAACAAATACATATATAAATAAATAAACAAATAAATAAATAAATGAATGAATGAATGAATGAATGAATGAATGAATGAATAAATGAATAAATAAATAAATAAATAAATAAATAAATAAATAAATAAGTTTAAAATTATCTTTGTTTATTTTAAGTACTAGCGGAACAAACATTTTAAATAATTATATTTTAAAAGCTGGTTTTATTATGTTATTTTATGTTATTATTATTAATATTATTATTATTATTATTATTATTATTATTATTATTATTATTATTATTATTATTATTATATCTGGTAGCATGGTGGCACAGTAGTTAAATAAATAAAAGAACAAACAAACAAACAAACAAAAAAACAAACAAATACATAAATAAATAATAGATTAATAGATAAATAAATAAAAAGTTTTAAATTATATTTGTTCCTTATATTTACTAGCAAACAAACATTTTAAATAACTATATTTTGAGAGCTGGTTTTATTATTATTATTATTATTATGGGGTTATTATTATTATTATAAATGGGGGTGGCATGGTGGCGCAGTAGTTAGCACTGTCGCCTCACAGTAACAAGTTCGGTGGTTGGGTCAGTTGGCATATCTGTATGGAGATTGCATGTTCTCCCCGGGTGCTCTGGTTTCCCCCACAAGTCTAAAGTTCTGCACTATAGGTGAATTGAATAACACAAATTGTCTGTAGTGTATAAGTGTGTGTGAATGAGCGTGTTTGGGTGTTTCCCAATACTGGGTTGCAGATAGAAAGGAATCTTCTGCATAAAACATATGCTGGAATAGTTGGCGGTTCATTCCACTGTGGTGACCTTGAATATTATTATTATTTTCTCGATATGTTGTCTGTGATTCATTTTGTTCTTCAAACTGAAGAGAAAAGCAAAGAATCAATATGTTTCAAATAGAGAAATCACTTCTTTTTTCGATCTAATTCTTAAGGTCCAGTTTGTTCTTCTGTAAAAACGATTTATTTTGCAGTGAACTTGGCATCGATAACTGATAAATTTGCTATAATCTTCACCAATTACTTGTGAGAACACTCATATTCCTGCAAGGGTCACAAAAGCTATAAAGTCAAAGTCATATGTCAGCCGTATGACATCAAAACTCATCTTGAAAGCCTGAAAAGTCAGCTTTAAAAGATTACAACAAAGTCATGCGTAAAAGAAAATGTCAATAATTTAGCATCTCTACATATTTCTTTGAAGCAAGAGCATTTCAAGGTACTGTCTAATAGCAGTAACTGCAGAAATGATGCTATTGCATGTAACATTCAATTATGTTCGCTTCTGAAATTATAAATCCAGCATCTTTGAAGTGCAAATAGCTGAGCAACACACACACTCATATTACATATATAATGTATAAATATAAATATATATATACTGCATGTAGGTTTCCATCAATATATGGAGCCGTTTCCGCAGAATACTAATTTGTTTTCACATCTCTCTGCATTTGAAGTCCGGCATTAGGAAGTCAGATGTTGTCTCGTTTTCTTCGAAGGCTGATAAATCAGCTTTGGTCAACAGCGTTTCTATCTCTCGCTATCGCATTTAACTAGACTCGGCTCTTGTGGTTTTGCCCGCTGACCTTGGCGGCTTCCCATCATTCCCAGTCCAAGGTTCCTCTCAAATCCTGCGAGTTGGAGGCTGCATCTTCATCTTCACCTGCCCCATTAATTATCAAATGGAATCAATACTTCATTTGATTAGATCAAACTGACCCAACGCACGCTCTCCTGACCCGCAGCGCTAAAACGCAGAGCGGAAGAGAACTGCTCCTCTGAGATCCCCCATATGTCGCTTCTTTTTGTCTTTTGAATGTAGATATACCAAATCAGCATGCTGTGGAGCATTCAGTGCCTGATGAAGCCCACTTGTTTCACACTAATGAAATTTTACACTGTTTACATTGTAGAAAGTGCTAGAGAAATAATAATAAAAAAGACTTGAGTTTAAAGAAATTGTTAAACTATAATACAGCATAGATGGATTAAATTTTGTTCCGTTGTTAAATCATTTTATTTGATTATTTGTTTTTTAAGGGTAGAATATAATAATAATAAAAATAATAATAATAATAATTATTATTATTATTATTATTATTATTATTATTATTATTATTATTATTATTATTATTATAACAATGTAATAATAATAATAATAATCATTATCATAATAATAATAATTATTATTATTATTACTATTGTTGTTATTGTTGTTGCTGTTATTATTGTTTTGTTGTTGTTTCTGTCATTTAATAATAATAACAACAACAATAACAATAATTATAATAACAATAATAATATAGTAACAATAATAATAATATTCATAATAATAATAATATTTTTTAGAAATAATAATGATAGTAATAATAATAATTATTATTAGTAGTAGTATTAGTAGTAGTGTTGTTGTTGTTGTTGTTGTTGTTATTATTGTTTTGTTGTTGTTTTTGTCATGTAAAATAATAATAATAATAATTATTATTATTATTATTATTATTATTAATATTAGTAGTAGTATTAGTAGTAGTAGTAGTAGTAGTGTTGTTGTTGTTATTGTTGTTTTGTTGTTGTTTTTATCATTTTAAATAATAATAATAATAATAATAATAATAATAATAATAATAATAGGAGACACAGAGGCGCAGTAGGTAGTGCTGTCGCCTCACAGCAAAAGGGTTGCTGGTTCAGTTGGCGTTTCTGTGTGGAGTTTGCATGTTCTCCCTGCGTTTGTGTAGGTTTCCTTCGGGTGCTCCAGTTTCCCCCACAGTCCTAAGACATGCGGTACAGGTGAATTGAGTAGTCTAAATTGTACGTTGTGTATGAGTGTGAATGGATGTTTCCCAGAGATGGGTTGCAGATCGAAGGGCATCTGCTGCGTGGAACATCTGCTGAATAAGTTGGCGATTCATTCCGCTGTGGTGACCCCAGATTAATAAAGGGACTAAGCCGCTAAGCCTTTTTTTAGAAATAAGATTAAATTGATTAAAGATTAAATTGACATAAAAAAAAAAACTTTCTAGAGACTATAACAGCTGTCTCAAACTTACACTTGCCAGCATAGATCATGATGAATGTGTTTATGAAAAAACATGTACGCATCATAATTGAATTTATTACATGAAATAAAAATTTTATTTGCTTTTTTTTTTATTTAATTTTATTTACTTTAAAAATCAGAACGTTTAAACAGCCATAGACACTCACACAATCAATTCATGCTGTCCAAACACAAATCGATTAAGTTAAGTCAACTCAACAAATTTGAGTTAATTGAACATAAAACAATTAAGTTGTCCTAAAAACATCTCAAGAATTGGATTGTTTCACCTCGATTTAAATAAGTAGTTTGAACCAGCTGTAAAATCTTTTTTTTTTTTTTATTGAGAGAACTGAACAGGTCTAGAAAGTTAAAATCAAAATCCCTTTTTTAATGTTAGAGTTTCTATTTGCTATACCAACTGTCTTAAATTTGTATTTCACTATGATTATTTCAATTAAGTGAACAGTATACTGCAAAATATGACTTCATTTTACTATAATGCATATATAAACGCAGTGTATGTGAAACACATACACAGTATAATAACCAGCCCTAAAGGCAGGGAATGAGTCCTGAAAACAGACAAACAGGTCAAACAGGCACCTGCGGCCGTACAGGTGATGTCAGAGAAGCCTGAAGTAAAACTGCAGTCACATCTTTGCATTAAAATATGCCTGTTTCATTAAAAGCACCAGGGCGAATTAGAACACCATTTGCATTTTAGTGAGAATCATTGGATCACTTCATGATTGTTATATAGGATGCACATTTCCTGCTTTATTCCACATGGACAACTGCAGGACTTTTGTTTAAGTCACATAAAACTTGAGGCATGTTCGGCTTGTGCTGTTTTTGGAAGAATTATAATTATTTATTTTTTTGCAATAAGAAAATTATATATACAGTTGAAGTCAGAATTATTAGTCCCCCTGTTTATTTATTATATTATATTTCCCAATTTCTGTTTAACGGAGAGGTTAGGTTAGGTAAATTAGGTTAACTAGGCAGGTTAGGGTAATTAGGCAAGTTATTGTATAACGATGGGTTGTTCTGTAAAATTAAGCTTAAAGAGGCTAATAATTTTGACCTTAAAATGGCTTTTAAAAAATTAAAAACTGCTTTTATTCTAGAATAAAATAAATAAGACTTTCTCCAGGAGAAAAAAAAATATTATCAGACATAATGTGGAAATTTTCTTGCTCTGTTCAAAATAATTTGTTAATTAATTAAATAAAAATATTTTTTTTTACTTCATATATACATATATACACACACACACAACTGTTTAATTTTGATATCTCGGTTAAAACTGAATGCTAACTTTTGTTTTAAAAACCAAATTACATAAATGTTGTTGAAATTAACACTAGTTAAGATTCACAAATAGTTTCGAAGTATTTTTGATGTTCATTTAAACTTATGTAATCAAACAAAAAAAAGTAAAAGTAAAGTGTTATCAGTTAAACGCTTTTACATGATGTACTCTTCTTTGTGCGTTAGTTTAATTGTATTTCTTCACATTTCGTGCTACTTTCATGCAAAAAAAAACTTTGTATACAATATTAACTATAAATGTAAATGCCTGTTAATATTGTTTTAGATTTGTGGAGAACTGACTTTGGTGAATTGTTATATATAACAATTCCATTTATATACTACACGCTGTAGTATATTAATGATAAATGATGGGTTCGATTTGTGTTGGGACAACGTGAAATAATTAAGTTTACTCATTAGTTTTTACCAATTTCATTGGATTGAACATAAAACAACTTAAAAACGCTCAAGAATAGTGTTGTTTCAGCTCGTTTTACAAAAGTTATATAAGATTTTGAGTGCACTGTAAAAAATGCTGCGTTCCACACAATTCCTTTGTGTTCTCCCAGCACACATTGATTAAGTTAACTTAATCATTTTATGAATTTAAGTGGATTGATCTTAAAACAATTAGGTTGTCCCTCAAAAAACCTTAAGAGCTTGCTTTAACTCATTTAAAATAAGTAATTTTAACAAGCAGCACAAGACATTTTTTGAGTGTGTATAGTCAACATACTTTACATACTTTACATGTTTACATCTTTACATGTTTACATCTTTACATACTTGCATTTTATTGATGAGTTTATGAGGAAATAATGTAAATATATAGAGAAAATAAGCATAACTGTATTAAAGCAATATATATATATATATATATATATATATATATATATATATATATATATATATATATATATATATATATATATATATATATATATATATATACATATATACACACACACACACACACACACACACACACACACACACACACACACACACATAAAACTTTTGGCTTAATGTGGGCTTAAACATAACTACCCCTAAAGATATTTTCTGATACTCACTTAATTCACTTTCATAAATATACAGACAACATTTGTCAATCATAAAGCGCTTTCTGTCAAACTTGGATGCTTTTACACACACAAAATCTGCTGCTTGTTCAAACTACTTATTCAAAATAAGCTGAAACAGCGCTATTCTTGAGATTTTTGAAGGGACTGCTTAATTATTTTATGTTCAATCTACTTAAATTTGTAAAAACAAACCTACTAAGTTAAATGAATTGATTTATGTTGGGACAACTTGAAGGAATTATGTGGAACCCAGCACTTTTTAATGTGGATGTTCAGATTATCAGTTGATTTTAAGTGTGCAGAAGGTCAAAAGCAGTTGGTAAGATCCCATCTGAGTGACTGCAGAAGAGTGAGGGTCTGTATATCGACAAGGGCTCTTGTTTGTTTGTGTGTGTGTGTGTGTGTGTTTATAAGGGCATATCGATATGTGTGTGTGTGTATGTTGAGTATATAAATATCCGCGCGTGTCCCTGCAGATCTGCGTGTGAGTGGCAGGAAGTGGTTATGTAAGGAGTCACAGTGGGCTGCAGTGGACAGCCTGACCACAGATCAGGTCAACCAAGTGTGACACCAACAGCTTCTCACTGACACCTCGCTGACACTGTCTGTCACCAGGCCTGTCTGTCCCGTTCAGTGTGTGTGTGTGCGTGCGTGTTTTATGGTCCTATAGCTCCATCGTACACACCTGCAGAACTTCCATCAATTCTCAATTCACGTTCTCTTCAGAGATGCCCTGATGTCTTACGCATATGCGGATTCAGTCTTTGGATGTGCAGCGTTTACTAAATAGGTGGCTCACGTTCTTTTGCATGCACAATTTTTATTGTGATTAATATGTATACTGTGAAATGGTACTAACTTTGTAACAACGTTTTGAGAGGGTAAATGAAAATTAAAAGATTTTTCTGTCAAAATGAGCAATTAGTTTCAGGCAAGATGAAAACTTCACTGTAAAAAATGCTGTGATCCACTCAATGGATTTGGGTTGAGATAACATGAAGGAATTACTGTAAGTTAACTTTTTAAAGTTATGCTTCTATCATTTTAAGTGAATTAAACATAAAACAATTAGGCTGTCTTAACGAAATATCAAGAATTGAGTTGTTTTAGCTCATTTTAAATAAGTAGTTTGAAAAAGCATACATTTTTTGAGTGTTACTGATAAACTAGATTAATAAACATATATCAAGTATAATAAATCATGAATAATAAATAACAATAATACTTTTTATTTATAGTGCGCTTTTCTCAGACCCAAGGCGCTGCAAGGCATAGAAGGCAAACAGTAACAAAGCAGAACAATAAAAACACCACAATGAGACAATAAAATCTAGACAATAAAATTGAATGATTAAATCAACCAAAATAATCAACCTAAATTAAAAGCAACGGTAAAAAGGTAAGTCTTGAGAAGTTTCTTAAAACAGTCCAGAGAGGCGGCATTCCTGATGCTGTCGGGTCAACTATTTCACATGGTCTGTTCTGTACAAAAAAGGTCTATCAATTATGGTCTTAAGCTTACAGTGTGTCTGATACAGGGTAAAAAAAAAAGCTTTAAAAGGGCTCATTTTTGTGTTCAGACACATTTCATAAGCAAACTGGTAAAAATTCTGGGTTTAACACAATGTCCTAGCACAAATCTGTTGAGTTAACTTAACTGTATAAAAATGTAAGTTAATTGAACACAAAACAATTAAGTTGTCCTTAAAAAAAAGATCACGAACTAAGTTGATTCAGCTCATTTGAAATAAGAAGTTTTAACAAGCAGCCGAAATATATTTTTGAGTGCAACAGGTGGACTTTTAAACTAATGTTAATTTATTTTTCAAAATCCTCAACCTGCAAAACGAAAGGAAAACGGCAAATTAACTTCTACTCTCCTTAAACTAAAACCGCAGAGTCCCAAGCGAGTTTCTCATGCTTGCTTTTTGTGTTTCTTTCCCTGGAAACTGCTGCCATAGTGAGGGTGAAAAGTGCCAAAATAATTTCCGTCTCTATAGTTTCAGCTGTTTGACAGCCATTCCACAAATAAATGAAATTAATCTATAAAATAATACTTATTAATATTTGGTTACCGTGTACATTGTAATTATGTTGTAATAGCACAGTTATTATTGTGCAAAATGTGAAAATATTTTAGAAGTGTGTCTAAAAATACATACTATTTTTAATATATACAAACAGTTAACATGTACAAATAGTTTTGTGAGCAAACTTTTAATAATGATGATAATAATAATAATAATAATAATAATAATAAATAATATTAATAATTTATTACACTTGCCTCAATATTAGTTAGCAATTTAAAAAGACTCTTAGCAAATAAAGTTATGTTTAAAACTTAAAAGCACGCCGAACTGAGCTAAATCCCACATTAAGCTCACACCATTGAAAGAAAAGGTTAATATTTACCTCATTCCTAATACAAATCCAGTCATTAAGAAGAAGCCGTTTAATCCAAAGACATCAGATATCAGAAGACGGCCGCCTACCATTCACTACCTTCCCCAGAACACAGCGTCAATGCAAAGCACACTAATCTTGTAAAATCCACTAATTAAGTGAGAGATGATGTTTGAAAGCGAGCCGAGGCGGTCCGCACAATTAACCCCAGCATTCCTCCCCTGCGCTCCCAATACCTTCGTCATTGAGGCGGAAAGACAAGTGCACTTATGAGCAAAGTGTCTTTCCCAAAAACTTTCCCAGGAAGGCGAGCCCCCCATGCAGGCGCAAAGCCATCAACAAGTTTAAGGGGGAAGAAGCTCATATCTTAAAAGTTGAAGCTGTCAGATGTGACAGTCCGGCATGTGTTCATAGAGACCAGAACAGGAAGAAGTTGTGTTTTGCTGATGTAAACGGACTCACCTGATGTGCATGTCCACCTCCGAGCAGCTGTTTGGGTGGCAGATGTTTCCCTCCTCCTCTTCCTTAGAAGTCTTGGACCTGTCCCGATCAGAACCCCCAACCCCGAACCGTGACCCTCCCCTTTCGACTCAGTCCACGTTCCAGGACCCCTCGCGCTCACATGCAAACACACACTCTCACACGGGGGGTGACAAGGGGGTCAGACGGGGCCAAGAACAATCCCAGCTGCTGGCACAAAAGAGCAGGCGAACACACAGCGGTCTGCAGCCGCAAGAGTGTGTGCGTGTGTGTGTGTGTAGCGGCAGCAGCGGCGGCTCTCTCCTCCCTCACTTTCCAAGCGGGATCGTCTCAGATATGACTGGAGTTGGAGGATGCGAGTCTGTTTCCTTCTCTGGCGTGCTCCCTGCGTTGGCTCTCTCTCTTTCCTCGTTCTTTTCTTTTCATTTCCTCTTGGGAAAGCTGCACGCACCGGTCGTCACTTCACCCGCTCCCTCTCTCGGTCCCTCGCTCTCTCTCTCTTCCCTCAATCGCTAGTAAATATAAAAGAAATGCTTGTACGGCCCCTACCTCTCTCTCTCTCTTTCACTCTCTCGTTTCTTTCTCGTTTACACTCCCTCCTCCCCACTGCCCTCACTTTTCTTTCTCACTGTCAAAGCTGCCTTTCAAATGCTGATTAGCACACAGAGTAAAAGAGAGAGAGAGAGAGAGAGAGAGAGGGAGAGTGGAGTTATGGCTAGCATTGGGCTAGGATTCCGTCACATTCGACTTGAACAACACTTCGCTCAGACAAACACATACTTCAGTCTCCATCCTCAGCGTAAGCGTTCTACCGATATCATCTCACCCTATGGGTTGGCTCGCCTAAAAAACATTGAGCGAATAAACCCGCTCGGACTGTTCCGCGCACCCGCACCCCTCTCCCACCCCTCCTCGCTTCGTTCTTCTTGCCCTCAAACACTACTCAGAATATTGATACATCACCCCCTCCTCCTTTCTTTCCTCCGTTTCTCTCTCTCCATCACTCACTTTCTCCGCTGAATACTGATAGGCTGTCTAGTCCGTGGTCTGGGTTTCAAATTCTCATTCTCTCTCCCCTTTTTTCTTCCGCACGCACAAAAGCTCCCCGCAACATAAAGGCAAAAAACAGCAGAAGTTAATGCACTGAGCACAACATAAATTCACTTAAGCACCATTTCAGATTACGCCAAGCCAAAAATTGGCGTAAGAGCTCCGGAAGGAGGATAAAAGAATGCGTGCGGCTATAAAATGCAGAGGGGCGATGGGATAGGGGAAAAACAAAGAAGTGCGTGGAAAATCTGTTAGAGAACTCTTACTTTGTGGCTGTTGTCAGGGAGAGGACGGTCCAGACCATAGAGGACCCCGTCGGAAGTTTAAACAGCTGATGGCAAACTTAGCACAGGCACATGAAACCCAAGGACCACAAGTATCTTCTATTGCAGGTCCTTAAACAATTTGGTTCCACTTTATATAGTCTTCAACTGCTGTGCAAATAAAATTGTAATAGTTAAGTATGTACACCTTTTCGGCTATTGAGGGGGGACATGGGCAAGGTTGGAGACCGGTTTAGTGGTATGGGTAGATTCAAGGGTTCATCGAGGGGTAGAAGTTCAAAAGGCTTGTTATAGATGTAAATGTTGCATAAAAAGATTTTAAATGTGCATTTTTCATTTGATGTGAAGTGCGTGGAAAATCTGTTAGAGAACTCTTACTTTGGCTGTTGTCAGGGAGAAGACAACAGGATAGTCCAGACCATAGAGGAGCCCCTTGAAAGTTTAAACAGCTAATGGCAAACTTATCAAACACAAACCGGAGGGCCACAAGTCTTTTCTATTGCAGGTCCTAAAACAATTTGATTCTACTTCATATAGTCTTCATCCACTGTGTAAATAAAATTGTACTAGTTCAATATATGCACGTTTTCGGCTATTGACATGGGACATGGGTAAGGTTGGAGACTGGTTTAGTGGTACGGGTAGATTCAAGGGTTCATCGAGGGGTAGAAGTTCAAAAGGGTTGTTATAGATGTAAATGTTGCATAAAAAGATTTTAAATGTGCATTTTTCATTTGATGTGAAGTGCGTGGAAAATCTGTTAGAGAACTCTTACTTTGGCTGTTGTCAGGGAGAAGACAACAGGATGGTCCAGACCATAGAGGAGCCCCTTGAAAGTTTAAACAGCTAATGGCAAACTTATCAAACACAAACCGGAGGGCCACAAGTCTTTTCTATTGCAGGTCCTAAAACAATTTGATTCTACTTCATATAGTCTTCATCCACTGTGTAAATAAAATTGTACTAGTTCAATATATGCACGTTTTCGGCTATTGACATGGGACATGGGTAAGGTTGAAGACTGGTTTAGTGGTACGGGTACATTCAAGGGTTCATCGAGGGGTAGAAGTTCAAAAGTGTAGTTTTTTGAAGTCTAAAGTCTCTTCTATTGCAGGTCCTTAAACAATTTGGTTCTAATTTATATAGTCTTCATCCACTGTATAAATAAAATTATAATAGTTCAGTATATGAACTTTTTCTGCTATTAAGGTGTGACCTGGGTAAGGCTGGAGACCTATAGTCTTCATCCACTGTGTAAATAAAATTGTACTAGTTCAATATATGCACATTTTTGGCTATTGACATGGGATATGGGTAAGGTTTGAGAGCGGTTTAGTGGTATGGGTAGATTCAAGCGTTTGTTGAGGGATAGACGCTAGTTCAAAAGTGTAGTTATAGATATAGATGTCACATAAAGTGCTTTGGACAGTAGGACGGTCCAGACCATAGAGGAAAACTTTAAACAGATGATGGCAACTTGTTACAGGCACATGAAACCGGAGGACCACAAACATGTTGTAATTCAGGTCCTAAAACTATTTGGTTCTACTTTATAAAGTTTGTAAATACAATTGTAGTAGTTCAGTATAAGCAACTTTTCTACTTATAAGTTGGGACACTGATAAGGTTGGAGACCAATTTAGTGGTGTGGGTAGATTCAAAGGTTCGTCGAGGGATAGAAGTTAGTTCAAAAGTGTAGTTATAGACATAGATGTCGCATAAAGTGCTTTAAACAATGGAATGGTCCAGACCATAGAGGACTCCCTCAAAACTTTAAACAGCTAATGGCAAACTTGGTACAGTCACAAGAAACCAGAGTGCCACAAACCTGTTATATTACAGGTCCTAAAACTATTTGGTTCTACTTTATATAGTTCATTCATTCATTCATTTTTTTTTGGCTTAGTCCCTTTATTAATCTGGGGTCGCCACAGCGTATTGAACCGCCAACTTATCTAGCATATGTGTTACGCAGCGGATGGCCTTTCAGCTGCAACCCATCTCTGGGAAACACACTCATACACTACAGACAATTTAGCTTACCCTATTCACCAGTACCGCATGACTTTGGAATGTGGGGGAAACTGGAGCACCCGGAGGAAACCCATGCGAACGCAAGGAGAACATGCAAATTCCACACAGAAACACCAACTGATCCAGCCGAGGCTCGAACAAGCGACCTTCTTGCTGTGAGGCAACAGCACTACCTACTGTGCCACTGTGTCGCCTACTTTATATATTTTGTAAATACAATTGTAGGAGTTCAGGATAAAAAACTTTTCTACTAATGAGGTGGGACACTAGTAAGGTCGGAGACTGATTTAGTGGTATGGGTAGATTCAATGGTTTGTCAAGGGGTAGATGTTGGTTCAAAAGAGTAATTGTAGAATATAAATGACAAACATAAGAGTTTAAATGTCACAAAAAGTGCTTTTAAATGTGCATTTACATTCAATGTTTGACGTGATCTCAACTGAAACATGAAGGCAGGGCAGGGGTTATCCTGTACAGGGGTTGCACAATGAAAATGAAATGCCTGATTTTAGACTACAATAATACATTAGATGGTATAGGGCAGGGTTCACCAACCTGTTCCTGGAAATCTACCTTCCTGCAGAATTCAGCTCCAACCCTGATCAAACACACCTGTACCAATTTATTAGGACTTAAAGCAGCACTTGATAATTAAAGACAGGTGTGTTTGGTCAGGGTTATAATGAAATCTACAAGAAGGTAGCTCTCCTGAACCGGGTTGGCAACTTTTCGCCAACCCCTGTCGAGCCTCTTTTTGCAGCCAATACAGCATCAATTCATCTTGGGAAGCACCATTTCATATTACTGTAAGTCAAAAATTAAAGAGCTCTGGAAGGAGGACAAAAGAACACGTGCGGCTATAAAACGCAGAGGGGCGATGGGATAGAAGAAAAATAAAGAAGTGCGTGGAAGATCTGTGAGAGAACTCTTACTTTGGCTGTTGTCAGGGAGAGGATGACGGGACAGTCCAGACCATAGAGGACCCCCTTGAAAGTTTAAACAGCTGATGGCAAACTTAGCACAGGCACATGAAACCAGAGGGCCACAAGTCACTTCGGTTGCAGGTCCTTAAACAATTTATTTCTACTTTATATAGTCTTCAACCACTGTATGAATAAAATAATAATAGTTCAGTATATGAACTTTATCTGCTATTGAGGTGGCCCATATCCCACCAGGCTGGAGAACGGTTTAGTGGTATGGGTAGATTTAAGGGTTCGTCGAGGAGTAGAAGTTAGTTCAAAAGTGTAGCTATGGATATAGATGTTAAATTAACTGCTTTGGAAAGTTTAAACAGCTGATGGCAACAATGGTTAGGGTTGAAATCTACAAGAAGTGGAATCTACAAAAAAAAAATCTATTATCCTTTTGCGGCCAATACAACATCAATTCATCTTGGGAATGACAGATACAAGTTCTGCACAGCAACTTGAGGGATTTTAATCTATTCTTTTTGCGGAATACTGGTCAGGTCACTTTGTGATACTGGTGAAGAAAAATGTTTCCTGATTCGCTCCTCCAAAAAACCCCAAAGTAGCTCAATAATATTTGGATCTGGTGACTGTGCAGACCATGGAAGGTGTTTAACTTTACTATCATGTTCATGACACAACTCTGTGTATTGGAACATTATCATCCTGAGACACGCCATTGCCATCAGGATACAATGTTTGAACCATTGGATGCAGAGGGTTTTCCAGAATGGTTCAGTAGACCTTGGCAGTGATGCATCATTCCATCACTGATCCACCTCAATGGTTCATTCAGGACATGCAACAGCCTGGGTGTTACACTTCTTTGGTCAATAGGTGCTTTTAAAAAGACTATTGGCTGGGTTCAGGAAAGTGGGTGGGCGCTGGTCAATTTGTGATTTTGAAAACACTATCGGCTGGGTTTAGGGAAGTGGGTTGGCGCTGGTCAATTGGTGCATTAGAAAACACTATTGGCTGGGTTTAGGGAAGTGGGTGGGTGCTGGTCAATTGGTGCTTTTGAAAACACTATCGGCTGGGTTTAGGGAAGTGGGTTGGCGCTGGTCAATTGGTGCATTAGAAAACACTATTGGCTGGGTTTAGGGAAGTGGGTGGGCGCTGGTCAATTGGTGCTTTTGAAAACACTATCAGTTGGGTTTAGAAAGTGGGGTGGGTGGGACGTTATGTCGGTCGGTGAGCCAGTCAACAGCGGCCTATGGTGGACTTACGTGATAACAGCAGGCACAAATGACACTCGTGAAAGAAATTTGAGATCTGAAAAAGCGGACACAGCAGCCTCTGACGAATTTGCGAAAAGAAAAACTGTAAAAAAAAAAAAAAAAGACATTTCTCCAGGGATATTTTTTGCTCTCTCCAGAGATGTATGAAATACATATCCACAATGAGCTTGGGTTGGAATTTTTTATTTTGTTGTTTTGAATTTTTTTACTTAGGATATATTTGTGTAATTTGTGATAATACACAAAGTATAGCTAGGAATTTACAGACACACTGACAAAAAATATGATGCCATTATCATAAAAAAGAGACCTGATTAATGTGGATTACAAAATGAGCAAAATTTTTGAAAGAGCAACTGAAAGAGAAAATGGAAAGACAACAGCATTGCAGAGGAGGAAGTCACTGAAGCCACTGTCCAGTGTCCTTGATACACAGATTCACAGAGGGTTACTGTCTGTATGATTTTACACACACACACACACACACACACACACATAGAGAAAGAGAGAGAAAGAGAGCAGTGTCCTCTCCTCATGTCCTCACCTGGACCATTTCAGTCCTGGCACCGTCCCAGAATTCACTCACTGTATTAGCATCAGCTTCTGCCACAGAACAGCTGCACTTCCATCATTACTGATCCAGGATAAATGACATGGACAGAAAATATATACATATATATAAATAATCCCCAAATGTGATTCAACAAAATGGTTAGGCCAAAGATTAAAATGTTGCCTCACAATTACTAACTTGTAAGACTTTCTTCAGCTTTGTCTCGGCCAATAGCGAGGCTGCATGGGTGGGGCTTTAGACAAACAGGGAAACCTGCTTAGAAACAGTCATTAATGTAACTAAGTGCACTCAAGGTCATTTCAGGTGCACATACTGCATAACCTCAGTAGAGCCGCATGATTCCTACAAATAAAACGGCTATCACCATATGGATAATACTAATTCGAACAATGCACAATGCTCAATGATGCAGACTTGTTTCTATTAAGGTGTTGTGGTTCGCTCTTTGAAAATTAAGAAATGAAGACAGTCATGAATATTAAAACTGTTATTGTACTTTTACAATACTTGATCAGTGATGGAGAAGCAATGAGCTGTAATCAAAAATAAAAGAGTAATAATAATAATAATAATAATAATAATACTGCTACTACTACTACTACTAGTAGTAGTAGTAGTAGTAGTAATAATAATAATAATAATAATAATAATAATAATAATAATAATTATTATTATTATTATTATTATTATTATTATTATTATTATAAATAATGATACATAATAATAATTATAACAATTCCTGTAACAATGATAATAATAATAATAATAATCATAATCATAATAATCATAATAATAATATTGTTGTTGTTGTTGTAGTTGTTGTTTTTAAGGAATTGTTATTATTATTATTATTATTAATACTATTTTACATGAATTATCATTATTATTATTATTTAATTTTTTACTACTATTTATTATTATTATTATTATTATTATTATTTTTATTACTATCACATAAATTGTTATTATTTATTTATTATTATTATTATTATTATTATTATTATTATTATCATTATTATTATTATTGATGATGTTGCTGTTATTAAAAACATCTGTTATTTCATTTAACAAACATTACAATCAAACATTTTCATTATTATTTAAAAATAAAAATATTTAATATTTAAAAGTGAAATGTTGTAATATTTGAAAAAAATATTATGATTTTATTATTAATATTTGTATTATTAATTGTGATTATTTAATAATAATGTGTCTGTGTGCATGTGTGTGCAAGAAAATTGTGCAAGCTTTCATCACAATAGCGCTTTCTTCAACCCAGACTCATTCTGATTTTATATCCCTATATACATTTCTGGAAAGGCCCAAATACATCCCAGGAGCTACTTTTTTTGAAGTTTTGTTTTCGCAAATCCACCTGAGGGTGCTGTGTATGCTTTTTTAAATCTCAATTCCATTTGCACCATTTGCACCTGCTGTTCTCACATAAATCCACTAGAGGCCACTGTTGACTGACTGGCTGACTGACTGACTGAAATACTGACTGAGTAATCGACTCACCCTCATTCATCCTTCCCTAAACCCAACCAATAGTTATTTTAAAGTCCAGATTGACACCCCACCCACTTCCCTAAACCCAACTGACAGTGTTTTTAAAAGCAATCCTTAAGAAAAAAAGGCCCCAAATTTTTACCACGTTTTCAGATTTTACCACATCCTCACCCTGTTATTTAATTGTTTATTATTACTTTTTAGATTTTTGCTTTTGTCTTACCCACTTTCTGGAACCGTTCTTCACCAGACTCAAACACCGTCATTGCAGTAAACTCCTCTCTCCATCTCAAGTCTGCCAATGTACATGGCGAGCCACTAGACAAGCTAGTAACAGCAGGAAAGCAATTCAGACAGAGGTAAGCAGTCAGCTAGTAAGCTTGAAAAAGTCATACCGCCCTGTAGCGTTTGTTTTAAAGGTCAAATGCAGTCATACATTCTTCTGGCCACATAATTTGGGATCTCCAGAAATGTATATAGGGCTAAATGAAAAGAAAAAAGAAAAAGAAAAATTAATATATATGATACACATTATTTTTCTTTAAATCATTCAGCCCTGAAGTAATGTCTGCTTAGATTCACACAAGTGTCCTGGTAGAAAACCAACAGGTGTAGTTAATAAAAGTTTTATGCAAAGTTAGCAGAGCTCTCATAAAGAGATAAAGTTACAATCTGTTTTTTTTTTTTCGGAATCCTAAAGTCTACTCTGTCAGATACATTTTTTATGTTGAGCTCCTCTGAATTCTCATATGACTCAAAGTCATATGTTTTATGCTTTTAGCTTGTAAATGTAACAGTGACGGACAGGAATTCATTGAATGGTTCAGGGTGATGAACATCAGCATGACAGAAATTCTTTGCTTTATTTCTCTTACATGAATATTAAATATCTAGTGCAGTTCAGGACAGTTTTACAAACTCTCTTTGATCGATGTCAAAAAGCTAAAGAACCACCAGCATTACACCCAGCATCAAATACATAGTTCATTTATTTAAAAATGCAAGTATAAAAACGACATCAAATGACGTAACGCAAAATTCACTTGTGCTTTTAAATGCAGCTTTTTTTGCTTGACAAAAAAAATTAGACAGTATATTTTTGCACAAAAGTGTAAACAGACACTGGACAGGCAAATATTCTGAACTGCCAAAATAAGTCCCCAGGACAAAGAGCCTTTGTGATAGCACTAAATTCAATTACTGAGTGCAAATAAAATAAAATAAAATAAAATAAAATAAAATAAAATAAAATAAAATAAAATAAAATAAAATAAAATAAAATAATAAAATGTTCTCCCGGTGTTGCCGCAGCTTTCCTCCGGATGCTCTGGTTTTCCCTACAGTCCAAACACATGCGTTACAGGTGAATTGAATAAACTAAATTAACTGAGTGTGTGTGTGTGTGTGTGTGTGTGTGTGTGTGTGTGTGTGTGTGTGTGTGTGTGTGTGTGTGTGTGTGTGTGTGTGTGTGTCTGTGTGTGTTTGTATGTGTGTGTATGTTAATGTTGATTTCCTGTGATTAGATGAATATGGCCATGGTGTAAATACACAGTTTACAAGCTTATTACCATATTATAGCATTATGATGATGTGATATCATTGCCTACAGTGATTTTCTGAAGATAAATACCAAAAATTAGCACAACTGGAATAACTAAAGTAGTCGCCATCGTCGATCTCATACAAGGTCCCAATGACATAGTATGACTTGTGCAGGTGTTGTAGTGCTGTCCCATTTCTTAGGGGTAAAATTGGAAGCCCTTTCCCTTCACACACTGTTTTAAGGGCCAAGTGGAAGAGAAGGAGTAATTGGGCCTTTGTGATATTTTAAAAATATATAAAACATATTTATTTGTCTTAGTATTTGCACTGACTCTGTGCTTTTTACAATTTAACTCATCGCCAACCAAGAACAGACTTAAGTTTACAAGTTACAATCAAGGCTTAAAATTAACACCCGCCAACCCGCCAAATCCGGGTAGATTTCAGCTTTGGCAGGTTAGACAGACACTCCCACTAGCGACTTTGGCTGGTTAAAAATAATTTTTAAATTGTAGTTTTCTTAAACGCAGGGTTTGACAATAAGTATGACCTAATATGCGTGCAAATGTGATCTTAGAATCAAAAAATTGCATTCAGGGCGAGCAGAAGAAAGCAGATTAATACCGAAGCAGAGGGTGATCACTTGCGCTGCAGCTGATGTGATGCGCGCGACTGTTAAAGGCATGTGCGCTCCTGTTTCCTTGCTTGAAGTAACCGTGCCAGGAACGCAACTGTGATCGGTTCTGTTTCAAATAATCAGACAAAAAAAGTTATGCTAATCCATCCACAATCTTGCTGCTTTCAAGAGCTCCAAATGTGTCTTTTTATAAGCAGCACCGGTTGCTTTAGTTTTGGACAAATTATTAATCGACCTTACCCGTGCCGTGTGATCATCCTTCCATTATCACACATGTTTTTCACCTGCTTTCTTGTGCTTATGGTTATTTTTGTTTATATGGTTTAATTATAAATTTTTACAACAACATTGCTTTAATATGAGATTAACTCAACATTTATATGGTTAACTGGTGATCTGAGATACCTTTAGCGAGGACAGATTACTTTGCATATTTTTAATATGATTATTTTTGAAAGTCAATATTTTTTCTTTTTTTTTAAGAAATGTTTTGTTAAATAAAAGGTATAGTCTACAGCTATATTTAGCTTGTTTTTACACATTTAAAAATTGTGGCTAAGAAAGAAGTGGTCAGAGATAAATTTGGTAAATTCTTAATATTGAATTCTGAAAAATGATGTGAAATAAAAACTAATTGCGGTATAACACTATGAAACTATTTGCTCATACACGACACACACAATGTGAAATGAATGAAAAGGCATGTGGACAAAACACAAAATCTAAATCAAGTAGTTTTAGCATGTTAAACTAATATTTATGCATATAAAAAATATTTTCCCAACAACAAAATTGTGGCTAGTGAAAATGCAGAGTGGCTAGTAACGTTGGAAAACTACTAGCCGCTGTGGCTGGTGATCAAAAAAGTTAATGCCAAGCCCTGGTTACAATGTAATGGACATTTTTAATATTAAAAAAGTTATCTCAAATGTTTTATTTTATCGGCCAGAAATTGTAGAAACAGAAATTGTTAAAATGTTGTTTTATCAGTTCATTTACATCACTACTCCTAGAGCTTTTGCAAATGAAAAAGTTTAAAATTGAAAACGTTTATACTTTATAGCAAAAGTACAGCAGAAATACACATATCTTGAGGGCTTTGGTGATTGTCTTTTTTAACAACGTAAGCTCTTTTGCGTTGTGATGTTTTTGCTGACAGGGTTACATACACATACAAAGAAGCCAACACGTTCTCACTCCCAACTCGTCATATACTGACGCTTAGTTAGGAACCCTCGGCGTAAGTTTTTGACGCACAGGGTACCCCTTCAGCATCATATTTGGACATGCAGGGATTCCCTATAGAATCTGTACCTGAACCTGAGGCGTCATATGGAGACGCTCCAAGCCAATAGATGTCAGCGCACCTGATTTACAGCAGTTTTCTTATTTTAAAAATATGTCATTTTTGTTTTGTTCATAAAAAGCGTCTGTAAACTGGGTCGAAACAATAAACTTCGGTCCACGTGACTTCCATTCAACGGTGAGTTTAACACCGCTCAGCTATAGGTCAAACTGCATCAGCGGTGAGTTCACAGATGAGTTCAACTGTCAACAATAAGTGGTAGGTTAATGTTGCATAATGTATTTTTATTGGAGATTAGTTAGTGTTGATAAATATGTTATAATTTACTTTATATTTAATGAGCGAAATTATATTCGAGAGTCAGATTCAGAATGGCTGATTCTTTACTCCAAGTCATCCTGATACTATTTTATTCGTTCACCTCTACCTGTCCATCTGTCTGTCTCTCTCTCATTCTCTATTCAGCAGTGAACCACAGCTGTCTTATGCTGCATCTCTCAACCTTTAGCCCATCTGACAGCACCAAAAAGTAATTACCTCTCTAATTTACCTTGTCCACTTATACAACATGTCTGTATGGGTGTATGTGTGTGCAACCCTGTCAGCAAAAACATCACAACGCAAAATCGAATATAATAAAAGATTTTTTTGTGAGTGAAATATACTGTAGGATTGTATAAACATGCATCTAAATGTGTGTTGAATGTGTTTGTCTGTATGAAGCCTCCCCTCGGTCCAATTACACTCATCCCCCCCTCTTGATCCTCCATCCCTCTTCAGCTTTCACTCATCCCCAAATCCCCCTGTCCCATGTGGGGCGGCCTGCCGGAGCTCTCCCTGACCAGCCAGACCTCCTCCTCCTCCTCCTTGTCCCAGGTGAGCTGACGACATCAGGAGGGCTTAATGATTTCGGAATATTAATTAGCTGTTTAGAATACTAATAATATGAGCAATGCAATGAGATGGAAAATGCATGAACGTCTGATCCCACCAGAAACATGGTGGTATACTGTCCATGGTGGTATACTGAAAGCAGACTTATTTATTTCATAAAAGCATTAACTTTTTTATAATTTTTATTTCATAAAAACTAGATATTCCGTAATTAGAACTTAAATTGGGCAAAATATTGTATTTATTAATAGCTGTTTGTCAGTTGGATGAAGTTGATCAAAAAGGAAAAGAGAAAAAAAAGCAAATTAATTAAAAATTATTTTCTCCATGCTCTCTTTTTAAACATTTTTCTTTAGTTTTTTTTTTTTCTTAGACTCAGATTTTGAAGCACAGTAGGTAGTGCTGTCACCTCACAGCAAGAAGGTCACTGGTTCAAGCCTCGTCTGGGTCAGTTGGCATTTCTGTGTGGAGTTTGCTTGTTCTCTCTGCGTCTGTGTGGGTTTCCTCTGGGTGCTCCGGTTTCCCCCACAGTCCAAAGGCATGCGGTACAGGTGAATTGGGTAGGCTAAATTGTCTTTAGTGTATGTATGTGTGAATGTGTGTGTATGTGTTTCCCAGAGATGGGTTGCAGCTGGAAGGGCATCCGCTTCATAACACATATGCTGGATAAGTTGGTGGTTCATTCCGCTGTGGCGACCCAAGATTAATTAAAGGGACTAAGCCAAAAGGAAAATGAATGAATGAGTACACTGTGTATTACACCATTTTACATGCACAACATTGGCTCATTCTGAGTATGGAAATCTGTATATATTTCTGGGTAACACCAAATACATTTCAGGTGGTACATTTTTTTGCAATTTTTGTTTTGGCAAATCCTCCATAGGCCACTGTGTAGGCTTTTTGAGAAATTTCTCTCGCAACTGTCATTTGCGCCTGTTGTTCTTGCGTAAATCCACCGGAGGGCGCTGTCGACGAACTGATTGACTTTCTGACCGACCAATCACCAACCCACCACCTTCCCTAAACCCAAACGATAGTGTTTTCTACACTACAGCCTGTACGAGAAGAAGCCTTCTTCACGATGTACGTCCAGCAAGAACTTAGGCCAGGGGAGAAAGGGTTGTGCCCAACTGAGCCTCTCTAGGTTGTTTTTCTTTTACTTGTGTCGGTTGGTGAAGTTTGTTCCTCGCCACTGTTGCCACTGACTTGCTTTTTTTTTGTGACTTGTGGATCTACGCATCGATGGATTTGCTCTTTAGTGTTGGGAGTTTCAGCAGTGAAATTTCAACCACACTGAACTGAACTAAACTGGGGTGCCTTTCCCAAAACCATCGTTAGCCAACAAAAGTCGCAAGTTCCGTCGATACAAACATAGTTTGTTGATTAGCCATTTGCCAAATCCGTCGCTCCGATGAACATTCGCAAACTGTATCGCAAACTTGAGCACTCGCAACTACAGCTCTGGAGCTGTAGTTAGAAATATATTTCCTGGCTGTGTTCTATTCCCACTTATCCCCTCTATGCCCTATTCATTTAAAACATTCTAACATTTAAAGTTGAAATTGTTAACAATAAAAAAGCCTTAACGTCATCTCTCTTGTGTAATTTGCTTTCAAACTATTTTTTTTTTCCTATGTAATTATGTCTGATGATAGGTAAAAATGTTTTTCAAAATGTAAATTTGTCTTGAGCTTTGTAAAAGTGTTTCACACTTTGTAATGTTGTTTTGCACTTCCTGGCTACCATACCCATGTGCTATTTACATAAATTTCAGTTAATATGGAAAGCGAGTGCATGGTTTCTTCTCACCGCATCTTCAATTTTACTTTTAAAAATGGCGGCCACGTGAACTCAGTCTATAGACAATGTATTAAAAATGACTTGAGTAAGCTGTAATTATTTTTTTTGTAATTTGAAGCAAAGATGATATAATGCATGGTATAACATAACTACAAAGAAATGTACATATGTGTTAGTTTTATATCAAAATATATAAAAAAAAAAACATTCAAGGATTGAACATGTCAATGATTGTTAAACACATCATAAAAGTCTTGTAAAAAATGTGTATCAGTTAATTGGATCTGTGCATCAGCTCATAAAGGGTTCCTATTTTAGCCCTTTTACAAGATGTAAGATGAATCTTTGGTGTCTCCAGAATGTGTCTGTAAAGTTTCAGCCCCAAATACCCATCAGATCAGTTATTATCTGACGCAGAATATGTCCATTTTGAAACTCAGAGCAAAGCATAGCTGTTTCTGTAGCCTGTGGCTTTAAAAGCAAATGAGCTGGTTCTCCCCACCCACCGCTTCTTCTGCCTTACCTCAGTTTAACAGCAGTCAGTGATAGAGACAGACACAGATGAAGCAGAAATCCAGCTCATTAGTCAAAATACCAAGTGAGTTTATTTGATGTATTTGTGGGGGAGTTTATTAAAGCCTTTCTGAAATGATGAGTCACACAAAAATGCTGTAACATATTTTGCAGCACACACACAAACATGCTCTGTTTTAAAAATGTTTTAAACTTGAAAACATATTATTTGAGTGCAGCTGATCACAGATAGTTGGAACAGATCTTTGCAAATCATGTTCTGTGGACATGTTTATATGCAGTACTATAAGCACATGTTAATATGAGCCTGTAAATCAATTCTCCTACCTCCTACCTCAAATTGCAGTGGGATTCAAAACTTGGATCCTATTTTAACATAGGGAAATTAAAAAAAAAAAAAAAACACTTGTTTTGTCTATATCCATCCAATATGACTGTGTACACCTTATACCTACACACAGTTCTGTCTAAACAGCTTACAAAAGATGACTTTCATCATAGGTGCCCTTTAAAGTGACCACAGCTGTTCTTCAAACAACAAAAGACAGAAAAACACTTTTCTAATAATTTAAGGCTTTATAAATAACTTATTTTACATTTGAAGAGTCTACGCAAAATATATTATCTCTCTTTTTATTCTGTCATAGTTTATCCATAATTGTTCTAAACTGCAAGATATGCCAGTCTCCCTTCTTTCCAAAATATGATATATTAGCTCAACCAATCACAGAGCATTGTTCTACGCATAGTAAACGATAATGGCAGTGCGTTGCTTTGAATACACCCGGCTTCCCAGGAGAAGGAAAAAATTCCAGGCTGTTGGCTGTTCTAACACGACTAAATCAAACTTCTGTCATACTGACACACTCGCACCAGGGGATCTTTTCAAAGACTTTCAACTGCTTTACTCAAAGTCGACAAAGCTGAGTAGGACTGGGCCCTGTTGCAGATGATTGCCAACAAAAAAAGTTCAGCTGCGCCTCCCAATGTTGAAAAGAGAGTAATACAGAAGTGAGAGGTCACAAACTACCACTCAAGATCATCCGAGTGATATAAAATTGATACCATATTTCTTGAATTTAAAAACTTTTATTTGATTGCATTGTGTCATATATTACACATATAGTACGCAGTTTTATAATCTTTGAAAATTAAAATCCAATCTAGACCTTAAGATGCTGTGTGAAAGATTAAAACAGAAATGTGTGCATTTTCTTCATCTATAGGAAAAGTATTTTTATGGAAACTGTGTTCATCATAACTGAAAGCTACGTCGTGTTTGCTGGCTTCACGCATCACGCACCTGTCAGTCATTCAGTCAGCACGTAACCTCAAAGGGTTCATCAAATAGCGCACATCACTACTATGGTTACAGAAAAGCCTGCGCTGTTATAACTCACTTACCTTTTAAATCGTTTTGATGCAGTTATAATCCGCTTTTAAATACAACAACAACAACGACTAAATGTTTAAAATGAAAAGCTGTAATGTAGCCGTGGAGGGATAGCCTTCGCCAAGGAAGAATGAATGTAGTGGGTACCATGCTCCTTAAAAGTTCTCTGTAGTTGTCTTGACAACACAAACAGCTCTGGGATGAGCCGCGTGCAAAACACTTGCGGCTTTCAGTAAACCATTTAAAAGATGCCCCTCTTAACGCAAAACAACGCATTCCATCGGCCCCTTATGCAGCCAAACTCTACAATATATAAAATAATATTTTTTAATCGTTTAACTGATGCCATTAAGTGAAGTTTATTCATAAACTAATTTCGAGAGGAGCACGTGGTTATGATTGAACACGGCTGGTTCTGCATTAGCATGCATGATCCACCAATCAGGCCATTCCTAACCCACTATAAAGGGTTTTTCACTACAGTCATCTTCGATTTGAAGAATTCCCCCTTCCATCCCTACCTTTTCACCTTTCCCTCTATAGGGCAGCACGGTGGCCCAGTGACTAGCACTGACGCCTCACAGCAAGAACGTCACCGGTTCTAGTCCTTTAACAGGCCGGTAGTCGTTTCTGTGTGTTGTTTGCATGTTCTTCCCGTGCTTGCGTGGGTTTTCCCCGGGTCCTCCGGTTTCCTCCCACATTCCAAAAACAAGCACAACAAGTAAATTGATAAATCTAAATTTTGCAATACAGGTAATCTCATAACGCAGCATATCTTTTAATAGCATTCAATTTTTAGTCATCAGCTCTTATCAAGGGGGAGTTATCGAGATCTACCTGAGCTCGAGGCTCCCCTCTCTTCCTCCAAACGGGAGGGAGCCCAGGGCTCAAGAATCTTCGAGCTCAGGGCTCTCTCCCGGGACAGCATGCCAAACTTGCTTATAATCAATCATCAGCTAAGTGTGAACTCTTGAATTGGTCACAAGCGCATCCTTTCGGTTAACGGTTAATCGATTATTTTGAGCATCCCTAAGGTTTAGAGTTTTGAAAATGTGACAACAGGTTGGATAAATGCTTGTTAGCGGCTGAAAAACAGAACTGTAAGTTAACCTAACTAATTTAAGTGGATTGAACATAAAACAATTAAGTAGCCCCAAAAAATTTCAAGAATTGTGTCCTTTCAGCTTGTTTTTGTAGTTTGAACAAGCAGCAAAAATATTATTTTGAGCGTAGAATAACATTCCCAGATGAATGATGGACAGCAAAACCAGGTTTGAGCATGAATGACCAGCCAGTGTCCATCTTTTGCTCTCTCAGTCTATCTCTCTTACTCTCCTGTTGATCAAATTCTTGTTTTCTTTTTATCTGCTCTGCCTGGGATCGGAGTCCTCTACGTCTCCTGTCCTCCTCCTCCCTCTATCTCTCTCTCTCTCTCTCTTTCAAAAGCTCACTCTTTCTCTCCCCGCTCACCTACTCGATATTCCAGCCTTGTTTCCCTGCAGTCTCCAGCACAACTTTCTGACCCACTTCCCATTTCCTCCCTGGCCCTGTGATCAAAGCCTGCAGGACGGCATTGCCTTGGGCAGCGGAGAGACGGAGAGAGGGATGAGGAGACGAAGAGATGGGAAATACGGCACGCGGCTGCAAACGGAAAGATCACAGAAAGAAGGATAGGTGATCTTTCTGCCCAAGGACAAAAAGATCGCACGATGAGGTCAGGAAAGTCGCGGTCATCCAAACACGCTTTTCCTGGAGAAAAAGAAAATGTGTGCCTCGTAGTGGGTCTTCATTTTTTCGCCGTCCATTCTACCATGAGAAACATATAAGTGTTTAGTTACTTTAAGGACTACTGCAGGGAACCATTTAAATGGGGTCATTATTTATTCATTACTCATTATTTACTTATGTCGCAGGGAGAAATTGAGAATAATGTAGTTGTCATTTGTTTTTTCGTGCCACTACGGTAAATATGAGCAAGAAAACGTTTAAGCTTCTAGAGAAGACAAAGTATCATAAATGTGCTTATTATGAATCATATGCTTTAGGCATATCAAATTTGTGCTACAAATGTGACCATGGGCCACAGTAAGGGTCAATTCTTTTTTTTTTTTTTTTTATTGAGATTTATACAGTATTTCGAAGCTGAATAAATTATATCTCCACTGATGTATGTGGACAATATTTAGCCGAATACACCTATATGAAATCTGGAATCCGAGATTTTTAAATAAATAAATAAATAAATAAATACATTTTAAAAATCTGCTTTAAAGTTGTTTAAATTTGTTTTTTAGCAAAGCATATTACTAATTAAAATTTAAGTTTTGATATTTTTAATCATCACCAGCAATCTAATAGCTGCAGATTGCTAAAAAACTACAAATCGGCCATTCATGGACTACATATTCAGTCATGCCACACACACACACACACCTGCTCCAAGCCTTCACTGATTAGACTCCCACAGCTGATGTTGCTCCTGGACTGATTACTGCACTACATAAACAGCACAGAATCACTCACTGTTGCTGAGTCTTCATTCATTCATTAATTTTCTTGTCGGCTTAGTCCCTTTATTAATCCGGGATCGCCATAGCGGAATGAACCGCTAACTTATTCAGCAAGTTTTTTTTTATGCAGCGCATGCCCTTCCAGCCGCAACCCATCTCCGGGAAACATTCACACACACATTCACACACTAAGGACAATTTAGCCTACCCAATTCACCTGTACCGCATGTCTTTGGACTGTGGGGGAAACCAGAGCACCCGGAGGAAACCCACGCGAAGGCAGGGAGAACATGCAAACTCCACACAGAAACGCCAACTGAGCCGAGGTTCAAACCAGTGACCCAGCGACCTTCTTGCTGTGAGGCGACAGCACTACCTACTGCGCCACTGCCTCGCCTCGCTGAGTCTTGTCATCTGTTAAGTGACACTACAACGCATTTTTCTTTTCTTTTTTTTTTAATCCTTGCCTTGTTTATTTATTTAATCCTGTTTGCTGCCTGCCTTTTGACCACTTGCCTGCTAATATGACTACGACTCTGGATTGCCCTTATACATCTGTTTTCTCCAGTGTTTACCACTGCCTGACCATTTTAATAAACCTGCATGTGGATCCTCACCTCTATGTCACATCCCCCTGGTTACAGATATATTTATGGGGCGACGCAGTGGCGCAAACGTAGTACTGTCGCCTCACAGCAAGAAGGTTGCTGGTTCGAGCCTCGGCTGGGACAGTTGCCGTTTTTTGTGTGGAGTTTACATGTTCTCCCTGCATTCACGTCGGTTTCCTCCGGGTGCTCTGGTTTCCCTCACAGTCTAAAGACATGCGGTACAGGTGAATTGGGTAGGCTAAATTGTCCGTAGTGTATGAGTGTGTGTGTGGATGTTTCCCAGAGATGGGTTGCGGTTGGAAGGGAATCAGTTGCGTAAAAATAATAAGGATAAATTGGCAGTTCATTCTGCTGTGGCGACCCCGGATTAATAAAGGGACTAAGCCAAAAAGAAAATGAATGAATGAATATATTTATTGCTGGCAGTTTACTAAATCTTCTTTATAGAAGATTATCTTTACTTTATATTCTAATCATTTTTGCCATAAAATAAAAATTGATGATAATGATGCATTCTGGGCCGACAGCGTGGGTAGCACTATCGCCTCACAGCAAGAAGGTCCTGGATGGGTCAGTTGACATTTCGATGTGGAGTTTGCATGTTCTCCACGTGTTCACATGGGTTTCCTCTGGGTGCTTTGGTTTTCCCCACAGTCCAAAGAGCCAGTATAAGATTTTGACAGTATGATAACCTTGAATAAAAATATCACAGTTTCACAGAATTGTGATTATTGCTCATAAATATCTTCTTTTTAACCATCTGTGTAAAAAAAAACCTTTTTCCCCTTTGAACACAATATATTTTATTTTTAGAAACATTTATAATATTTTGGAGTAGTAAACATGGTATCTGCTGCCCTTAATAGTTTCAAAAACACTGATTTATTAACAATTTAAAACAGTATCTTTTAATATCTTTTCTGCTAGAGATGCTGTTGTCCTAAAAAAAAAAAAAAACAACAACAACAAAAAACTTAAATAAAAAAATCGTACACAAACCCTATAGGAACGGTATAACATAAAATCGTGGCCATTTTACAGCTTTTTACAATGTCTATGACAATTTTTTCAATACATTTAACAAAACCGCTGGTTCCAGGCTGAATGCGATGTACTGCGCGTGCTTTGCGTGCGTCTGTTCCTTAGCGACAATAACAGTCGCCTGATATCGCCTGTGCGTATTCCTCAAAGCTGTTTAGAATTAAATGTTTAGTGATGCTGTTACACAACGCCTATGTGTGCCTTTTTTCATGCAGCCCTTACGTCCTTGCCGCAGCATTGAAATTAGGCACTGAAATTCATACGCTGATTTATTACCTATACATACCGGTTACCAAAGTACCGGTGATTTAATGGCACTGGGTTTCGGTACCCAACCCTTCTCTTAACGCAGGAACACACCTAAAACACACAATTGGCAAAACTAATTTAATGCTCAAAATCACACATTGTAAACTAAACCTCTAAACTACTTTTCAAAATACAACAATTAACAAACACAATTCACCATAACAAAACACTGCAAACATGTTTTAAAATAAAATTATTGTTCAATACACTAACACGTTCTTTTCCAACAGAAACATTTAGTCAATCAGAACACACTGACAATAAAAACACTATCATCAGCTAAAATTACAGAAACTTCATTATTTTATATGTCAGCTCTGCCCTTATATTTGAAGAGTCTACAGTTTTGTTTTGTTGGGTTTAGTGAATGAGGGCATTTTCTTTTACTGCAAAAATTCAATACAAAAAATTAAGAAAAAAAATGCTTTATATAATTTACATTTTATGTAAAAAAAATATACAAACACAGAATTGCTGCAGTACAGACTTTATTTGCAAAAGGACATCACTGTAAGATATACACACAGAGAAAGCACCGCAATTATAATAAAAAACAAAAACAAAGTAATCTTCTATTCTATTTGGTTACATGTTCTCATCCACATTATCTTCTATGGCCCGGCATGGTAAGTGTGGCCCCTTTGGCCTATTATGTTTCTCAAACGGCGACATCCCCACCAGTCTCGTCAACATAGATGATTTCATGTGGTACCTGATTGGCCTCCAACTCCATGACTCTCTGAAAGTAATTAGACACAGTGTATATAAATGCTGTACTGTACTGTATATCTACTGTATGTACTAATGAATTCCAGGTTTATAGAGTAGTTTACTGCGAAACACACAGTGTATTGTACAGTAATGACTGTATTGCAAAACCTCACCGGGACGTATTGTTGACAGAGTTCTTTGATGCGCTCACTGAGTCCTCTTTTAGAACATACTGTATGATCATGTGATTGGAAAAACCTCAACACATGAGTGTGCTTTCTAGATGGGAATCAGTTGTGATATTTGTGTTTCAATTGACAACATGATCAGCTGTTCACTTTGACTTTAGCCTACAGCATGTAAGTTGTGTTTAGATCATGATGTTATCTGTTCTGATATACTGTGTGAAAGCATTTTTAAATTTGACTGTAATATTACATTGTTTTGGTCTTGGTTGTGCTTGTGTGTAAAAGAAGTTCAAGCATTTTAAATTGGATGCATTTTGTGTCAAAGCAACAACAAATGTGTTAATTGTATAGCCCACGAAGATGGATGTGCTAACTGTGTTAAAAGTTTAGAAAACTTGATAAATGTATTTAAAAAAAACTGTCATAACCATTGTAAAAAACTGGAATTTCTTTTCTGCTAGAGATGCTGTTGTTATAAAACAACAACAAAAAAAAACTTAAATAAAAAAACCTTACACAAACCCTATAGGAACGGTATAACAGAAAATCTTGGCCGTTTTACAGTTTTTTACAATGGCTATGCCAATTTTTTTCAATACATTTAACAAGTTTGCTAAACTCTTAAAGCAGCAACACACCTAAAACACAATTGGCAAAACAGTTAATTTCATGCTAAAAAATAACACATTGTAAACTAAACCTCTAAACTAATGTTCAAAATACAATAATAAAAGAACACAATACACCATGTCTAACAAAACACTGCAATCATGTTTATGTTTATTATGTTTCTCCCACAGCGACATCCCCAGCCTCGTCAACATAGATAATTCCATGTGGTATCTGATTGGCCACCAACTCCATGACTATCTGAAAGTAAGTAGACACAGTGTATGCAAATACTGTACTGTACTGTACTGTATATCTACTGTATGTACTAATGAACTCCAGGTTTATAGAGTAGTTTACTGTGAAACACACTATGTGTACAGTAATGACTGTATTGTATAGCCTTGCATTTTGTGTCAAAGCAACAAGAAATGTGTTAATTGTATAGCCAACAAAGACGGATGTTGTGCTAACTGCGTTAAGAGTTTAGGAAACTTGTTAAATGTATTTAAAAATAAACTGTCATAATCATTGTAAAAAAAAAAAACTGTAAATTACCAGATACAATACTAATTTTGGTGTAAATTGAAAAAAAAGCCATGTATAACAGTTTGAAACCAGATTCTTCAAATGTACATAATCTGCATTAATTACATAATTATTTACTTGCACTATACACTCCCACTGAAAAAACACAGGTTTGATACATTATATACAGATTATATACAGCACAGAAGCACATAAATAATGAAGAAATTGCATCTTTATTGAAATATTTGAAGTAAAAATGATCCTACAACTGTATAGAGGGTTCGTTATGATCGATGTAAACCCATTAGCAGGTATTCAGATTAGCTAGAAGTCTCTACGCTTCTACTTATGGCTAATGGATGAAGAGTTTTAAGAAGAACAAAGATGTGGATATAGACGGAGAGAGAGAGAGAGAGAGAGAGAGAGAGAGAGAGAGAGAGAGACTGGCCCATTTGTACCCAGACCAGAGCATCTTGTACTTTAACATTCTCCCCGCATTCTGACAAAGAGCACTAATTATAAATAAATTAGGGACACGACACGGTGAGCCACAGAGGGACAGCGAGAGGCGAGAGAGAATGAATGAGAGAGAGGGAGAGAGATTGAGGGAAGAGGTGGGGGAGAGAGGAAAACGGGGGAGAAAGGAAAACAGATAAGAGGAGAGAGGGATGAGCAAGGAGACACGAGCCAAGAGAAGGGAAGAGAGAGAGAGAGAGAGAGAGAGACGTGGATAAACAAGACTGGAATTACTAATAAATGGCTTTTGTGTGTATTGTTAAGAAGAATTAGAATCATTCTGAAAAATATTTGTAATTGAATAAGGGACAGGGTGGGGATATGGAAATAGCACTTTTGGGGGCTTTCCAAAAGAAAGACTAAATATTAAACACATTTGCTTGAGGAAATGAGGAACGCAAAATTCAAGATCTCATTGTTCAGAATTCAAGGAGATTTTCCATTTCTAAATTTAAAGGGATTGTTCAAGCAAAATTCAATATTACTCATTACTTACTCACCCTCAAGTGCTTCCAAAGACAAAAGAAGATACTTTGAAGAAAGATGAAAACCTGTAACCATTGACTTTCGTAGAAGGGAATAAACTCTGGAAGTCAATAGTTAGAGGTTTCCAACATTTTCAACATAAACTCCTTCTGAAAACATATCCCTATATACTTTCCGGGAGATTTCGAATTACAGTATGTAGCCAGAAGTACGTATGTCTGCATTTCGTCTTTAAAGCAAACATTACAGGAGGGTATTATGGCGTTCCATTTTATGCTTATCAGCTGACCACTTACCTCCATATGGACTGTTTTCCGGCTGTTACCAATTTGTCCAGTAGCAAGGTTTGACTTGAGACGCAGAGAGGAGTTGACCGATGACGGGGTTAAGCCTGGTGAAAAACGGTTCCAGAAAGCAGGTAAGACAAAAAAAGAATCAAAAAATTAAATAAACAAGTAAATCACAGGGTGAGATTGTGGTAAAATCAGAAAATGTGGTAAAAATCAGGCTGCGTGAGGGCTTTTCTTTTTCTGGATTGCTTTTGAAAACACTGTCGGTTGGGTTTAGGGAGGGAGGCTGGGTCAATTGGTCAGTCAGTCTGTCAGTTTACGCAAGAAAAGCAAGAATGGCAATCAAAAAACGTACACAGCGGCCTCTGGTGGAAAAAAAAGTACCTCCTGGGATGTATTTGGCGCTCTCCAGAAATGTTTATGGGGTACAATTTCAGAATGTACGTTACTGGGTTGCCAAAAGAATAATAAAAAACAAGTAATTAACAGGGTCAGAATGTGGTAAAAGTCTGAAAACATGGTAAAAATCAGGTAAGGGCTTTTGGATTGCTTTTTGAAACATTGTTGGTTGGGTTAAGGGAAGTGGGTGGGCGGGTCATTTGGTGCTTTTGAAAACATTTTTGTTTGAGTTTAGGGAAGGAGGAGGGTGGGTCAGTCTATCAGTCCACAACGGCCTCTGGTGGATTTACGCAAAAAGAGCAGGTGCGAATGACACTCGCAGGAGAATTTTGAGATTTCAAAAAGCGTACACAACGACCTCTGGTGGATTTGCAAAAACTGCAAAAAAAGTAGCTCCTGGGACATATTTGGCACTCTCCAGAAATCTATATAGGGGTACGTTTTCAGAAGGTGCTGGGGTTTAACATTTTTCAAAATATACAACACAATTTGAATTGTTATTATTTATAACTAAGAATAAAATCTTTTCAAAACTGAAGAGCTCTATTTTGATGATCCATGCGCAAAGTGCAAAGCGCAGAACGCAAACACATTAAGGGCATGTCAGAATCCACTTTTGCCTATATAAGGATGGAAAAATCCACTTTGCGTATGGTCTAAAAGGGTTGAGCTTATTTTCTTAATGAGTTATAGGTGTGTTTTGAAAATAAACCAATCAGAGTCTCATCTCCCATTCCCTTTATAAGTCAGTTGCGTCGCGCCATAGCGCATTTGCTATTTACATGACGACTTTGTAAGTGGAAAAACTGAGCATTTTTAACTAGCAAGAAAACAGTTAAACTGAGCATCTGCAGCACGAGAATGAGAAATAAGACCTCCTCATTATCTACTTTCACTTTCGCTCTCGTGGATAGGGAAACCTTGTACGCACAGACATCCATTAGCCTATAAATAATTAATTTTGTTTGATAAGTGCAAATATTTGTTTCAAAACTATTTCTAAATTCAGTTCTAATTTCCAGCAAACTAATAAATAAACAGTAATAAAGAAATGTGGTCAAATAACTGAGTTATATTCAAATACACATGCTGTGCCCCATATGGTCTAAACCCTGACATGTGGGCAAATCTAAGCTTGTTTTTAATGAAACAAATATAAATAGGAGTATAATAAATAATACTGCTAATAATGAAAACATTATACCAAAGCAAATTGTTATGAAAAAATAAATAAAAAATGAAAAAGCCCCCCGAGATAAAGAAGACATAAAGTATGTTTTTTTATATTTATGTAGGCTAGAAAATAATATGCTTTGTAATATTTTAATAATTTATATTTATATCCTATATATATATATATATATATATATATATATATATATATATATATATATATATATATATATATATATATATATATATATCCTTATTATATCCGATAAATATCCTTAATATTTAAATTATTTTTCATATGTAGAGATATTTGCATATTGCTCTACATTTTGTGTGTATTAAGCAATGTGTAAGAGCGGTGCACAACTAACGCGCTCTGCGCTGGACTTTATACCGGCTTTGTTCTGGTCTATAGAACAGACTATTACAGTTTCTCAAAATAGCAACGCGCAAGCAATGCGCCTCAACACGCCTCCTTTTTTAGACTCTTTTTTTGCACATATGAGCACAAATGCATTTGCTATTTAAACAGCGTGGCGCAAAACGACTCTTGCGCCAAGCTGAAACTAGCAAACAACAATTGCGTTGCGTCTTGCGGGTGGATGATAGGGCCCTAAATCTTTTGCGGTTTTCAAGTTTAGTTAAATTGACTAATGTTAACAATTGGAGTCTTGCTGCACACACTGTAAAAAATGCTATTCTTTTATGTTGCCCCAACTCAAATCGATAAAGTTAATATAACAAATTTAAGTGGATTGAAGATAAAACAATTATGTTTCCTTCCAAAAATCTTCAGAATTGTGTTGTTTCATTTTCATTTAAACAAGCAGCTCGAAAAGGCAGCAAAAATCATATTTTTGTTAACATACAATCGCCCTATAACCAGTCACAGAATTGTAATATTTCAGCATGTAGTAGGCCAAAATAACATGTGAAAATATTTGAACTGTTAAGCGAATTAATTTAGTCTCCAAGCATTTGGCACTGTTATCGACACTACTGCAAAATACAAGTTGAATATCCTTAAAAAAAGCACTCTAAAAGTTTTATTAATAAATAATTATTCACCGAATTATGAAGTTTCCTTGATATCAAAATTGTGTATGATCATTATCACATTAAATCAAAATTATGAATCTTTAATGTAAACTAATTAATATTGTTTTCTTTGCATCTAAGTATTTCTTTGGTTGTTTCAACATCTGGTAAAAATTAACAGCACCTTTCGACATGTTTTCTGAGAAAACTAGTGACATGTTAAATACTTATTTCCCCCACTGTATATGTTATGCTGTTATATGTGATGTTCAACAGATCACACAAGTTAATATTGTACTTTAAATGTGGGCAAATATACCAGATATTAACCGAAATCGAAATTCGCTGTCGAAATTTGCATCCCTATTTGAATCTCATTTATTGTACTGTAGTTTCAAAGTAGTCCGTCAATTTTATTCATTTTAAAATACATGGTTTCACCATTGACAGAAAGAGACTAGAAATTAAGACAAGGGAACCTATTTTGTCTCAAGAACATAAACTAAACCTTTCTGTCAATGGCCTCCTTTTTAGAAATGCATTATGGGACTACATATGAAAGATGAATGTATTTGGAACTAAGCTTGAATCAAATGTTGTTGTTTTTTCTCACACATTTAAACATTTAAATGCTAATCGAGTGATTCAAGGCCACTGTAAACATAAAATATTTACTTACTGTCATTCAAGCTTATCGGCCCTGACTGTCAGACGAAGGAAAGGAATGGACGTGTTATCTAAATAGATCACACTTCAACCCTTCAGGCCCTCGGTCATTCCTGTCCGTACAGCACAACCAAAGAGTTAGAGACGGTGGATCCTAATGGTCTGGATCAGTTTTTACACACTGGTATGAGCTTGTTATGTCATTTTATTGAGTTATTTTTCCTAGAGTAGGGTAGTTCTTGCGTTTCTCAACCATTGGGTTACTGGTTAGGTCAATGTCAATGATGTATTTTTCAGTGAAGTAAATATTTGTATGCGTCTTGTTTCTCTATAAATGGGTGAGATGTCAGTCAGCTAAACATATTAGCAATGGTTAAAAAAAATAAAATAAAAATATATATATATATATATATTAGGGATGCAACAATAAAGTTAGTCCACAGTTCAATACATACCTTGGTTTTTTAACACGGTTTTCGGTTCCGTTCTCATGGCTTGACACTTGTTTGTTTGTTTTTATTCTATAGGCAATAGGAACAGTAAGAGGTTAAATTTAAAAAAAAATTAAAAATGATTTATTGCTATACTCATTTTGTTTTACTTAAAAGCCAAAAAAAGTACACTAGTTCCTAGTGTATTGTGTAAAAAAATTAGGTGTTAATGCACAGATCTATAATAAAGCATTAGACTACTTTAGTAACAGTTTGTGTTCATTTAAGAGAAAATTAGTTTTGTTTAAAATAAAACATGCAGGATGGAGCAAAAAAAAAAAAAAAAAAAAGAAGAAGCACTTTTCCGTCGGTCCCATACTGAGAGCTCCGCACAGCGTGAGCTCTTCTGGCTAAACGCATATTATGAGGGCTTAAACGGAGCAGTGGTCGTAATATCGAGCAAAAAACAAGAAAAAGACAGCTGTGTAACATAACCAGCTTTGTCTTTTTGTAGGAAACACACTTTAGATCTTTTTAGGGTAAGAGGTTTTTGAGTTATTGCCGCTATAACTGAATGTGTCAGGAATATCGATAACAAAACCAAACGGTTCAATATTATATTGAGAACCGTGGCATGCCTAATATATATATATATATTAGGGATGTGCGGAGCAGCCGGTATTTGTATTTGTATTTGTTGTGGGGGGAAAAGTATTTGTATTTGTATTTGTATTCGAGTAAAATTCAAAATGGCGCAAAAAAATATATTTTTCTATTACACTTTTAATTTACGTTATAGTGAAAGTATTGTTTAATTATACCCATTATATAAATTATAGACATGAAATATTGGTTGTTGTTTTTGAACATGTGACAAGAAATGTCATTGAAAAGAAAATAACATAGAAGCCATTATCTCATCCATGGTTAAACCAACAACCAATAAAATACCATTGTGAATATTATGAACCCCACCACCACCGTTCTTGTTGAAGGACACTGAATAGACAGAATAAAAACAAATAATATTTCAAAAAACTGTTCTTCTTCTGAAAGAACTTCTTTCCAATGCACAGAATTCCAAAAACTAAAATTAGCTAAATAAATCTAAATAAAACCCTGCCTGGGGGATCTGGCAGAACAAAAGTATTCTGTATAATACTAAAAGATACAGCCCTGCTATTGTCATCTGCCTGCCACAAAACATACACAAAGTTTTTTGTTTTTTTTTACTTTTTTATGTTTGAAACTGACTTGCTGGGGCAGAATGTGGCTGTGTTGATGGTTTGGTGCTTGTGGAGGATTTAGCAGAACATAGCTGTGCTTATTGAGGGGATTGATGCTTGTGGGGGGTTCACAGACAGTATCAGGAGAGGATGCTTTTAGTGCATGTGATAATACATTACATAGAAGGTTGCGCGGTGGCACAGTGTGTAGCACTGTCGCCTCACAGCAAGAAGGTTGCTGGTTCGAGCCTCGACTGGGTTCTCCCCATATTGGCGTGGGTTTCCTCCGGGTGCTCCGGGTTCCCCCACAGTCCAAACACATGTAATACAGGTGAATTGGGTAAGCTAAATTGTCCCTATTGTATGTGTGTGAAAGAGAGTGTATGGATGTTTCCCAGTGCTGGGTAGCAGCTGGAAGGGCAGCCACTGCGTAAAACATATGCTGGATAAATTGGTGGTTCATTCCACCGTGGCAACCCCAGATTGATAAAGGGACTAAGCCGAAAAGAAAATGAATGAATGATTATGCATAGAAGATGTTGACAGATGTTTAATATCTCTGCCTCTGCTGATTTCACTTTTGCACACATTATACAGTATCTGTTTTATCTGCAGCAGCGCTGACTGTAAAATGCTTCCACAAAGAACATGAAGTTTTATTTTTTTTACTGGTGGAGGACCAAGAAATGGCTCAGCACTAGTCTTTTTCACTCTTTTTCATGGTGCCCAAATGTATTTGAGGAGTTTCAAGTTAATAAAAAGTGACGGGAAGCTATGCTAAGGTTAACTAGCCTATAGCATATATCTTGCTGTCTGCAAAAGACAGTTATTTAGACGTACCATATAACTCCCATAAGTGCATACTATTCGACACAACTGCACAAGCATCATTTTAACCTTTATAAAAGAACGTTAACGTTACTCTGTCAACAGTCTATTGTCTAAATTACCGCGCTAACAGAGCTAACGTTGCGTAAACAAAGCACCCGGTTGCAGACGTCAATAATGCAGCGTAATGGAAAATCCCGATCAAACTCCGCTCCAAGTTTATAAACTGCATCTGGAACCCAATTAAGGTACAAAATCTAAAAATCTATTTAACAAAAATAGTGATGCAGTGAAGTATTTTTTTCGCTCAGCCGAGCCTTCTCTGTCTGCTGCTGTGGAGAAGCTTGTGCCAGAGACCTTTTACCTCCGCCCCGCCCTCCGACTGAGCGTCTCTCTCTCTCTCTCGCTCTCTCTCTCTCTCGCTCGCTCGCTCTCTCTCACTCACTCACTCACTCACTCACTCACTCACTCACGCACTGTGGTCTCAGGAGGAAACGCTGCTTTTTGATATAATGCTTTTCTTGCTCCCGAATACAAATAATTTTTCAAGTATTTGTTCGAAATAAGTATTCGTAAAAACATGCTATTCGTGCCTTTCCGAATACCGTATTCGGGTTCGGCTCCACCCTTAATATATATATATATATATATATATATATATATATATATATATATATATATATATATATATATATAATTTTAGAATATTATTAAATATATATATGTATATATATATATATATATATATATATATATATATATATATATATATATATATATAAAACATGTATTTAATTTTACCATTGACCAATGATTATTAATTCTGTGTGTTATTTATTTATTTTTTTCAACATATACAACATAAAATTTCCGTAATATATCACAAAAGTAATCATTTTTAAATGGCATAATGCATTTGTGGTTGTTTTTGTTTGGATGGTTAAAGAGGTGGTCCACTACGATATCATATTTTAAACTTTAGTTGATGTGTAATGTAGCTGTGTGAACATAAAAAACATCTCTGAATGTAAAAAAGCTCAAAGTTCAATGCAAAGTGAGACCTTGGTTTTTACAGAGTTAGCTTGGAAAAGCTTACAATGAACGAATTTTGGGGACTACAAAAAATAATTCCGACCTTTGTGAGATCACAAAGGTTCTTTTATCGCACACACACACTGCACACCAAAGGGCCGTGGCCAAACACACTGTAACGTTACAGCAGAGAGAGCTAAAATGCGTCCAAATGCTACTGTTTCCACAGAGCTTCGTCTGTTTCTGTATTTGGGCTTCCAAAGGACACGACACAAAAACAGTGCTTTCAGTTCAATATTAATTATGTTCCAGAGAGTTATAAAATACATAGCGAGCACGATTTGACAAAACAGCACCAGAATCTCTCCCAGTTCAGTGCTGGATTCGGTTAAAATCTCCTCAAAGCAGAAGCTGTGAACTACAACCTGTGTGTTTTTATTTGTTAAAATCGATCATGACATGTACAGTGTCTAGCGTTAACAGTATGCTGTAGCAACGATGTAAACCATGTGAAATGCTGTTTTGCACCGCAAACGATTTAGCTACAAATCCATATCTATCAGTCAAACTGCTATAAACACCCACACACACACACTTCACTAGCACGTGCAGCGTCTCTCTATGTGTGTGTGCGACTTTGATTCTCTTTAGGCAGCTTTCCATGCATTTTACATCTCAGATAATGAAGTCGCAAAAGATATGGGGGATGATTCATATTACTTACACAGGCATATTCCAGATATATGTGAAAGACGTTGTGTAACGTGTTGAGTTAAAGAATGCAGGAGAGCTCACCTACTGTAACTCGTGTTGCAGCAGAAAAACAAATCAAGGCTCACACAGGTCACATCCCACATCTTGTGCTATATTCTTCTGTCACGATGGATTACAGAAAATAACTTAATCCGTGCATCAGAGAAGAAGAAAGTCCCGCGCTTGTTATACACGTCTACAGAAAGTTCACACATTCACACACACACACACACATAGACACACGCTAAAGTGTTGTCTCTTAAAGGAGCCGCACCCCATTTTTTCTTGTTACAGACACTTGTCAGATTTTATTTTAGAGGGCAGGCAGGAGGTTGACTCACTGTTAACACAGCAGAAAAGCGTGTGCTTGTACGGCCGTGACGTGGAGCCGATCCGTGAATCGCAGCACATTATGACGATGACCAATCAGAGTCACTTGAGGGTGGGCCTTTTAGAGGAACTAGGAAATATATCAGTCGTTTTCATGTTAGCTTAGTAGTTGTTAGCTGAGTAGTTGGATGACGAATGTCGAATTCCCGCAGTACTTGCCACAGCTGAGCCTCTTTCCATCATGGCTGTCATTCCTCTACCTTGTCCAATCATGTCTGCAATTCCTGTATCTTGTCCCATCATGACTGCTACTTCTGAGGCTTGTCCTGTGATGACTCCCAAGTCTCATTCTGTTATGAATGCTATTCCTCTCGTCCCATCATGACTGCCATTCCTGTGCCTTGTCCCATTATGACTGCAAATCCTGTGACTTTTCCCATCATGACTGCTGTACCTGAGTCTCATCTCTGTCGTGTGATATAAATAATCGACAAAGTTCGATGAATTTAAGTTAATTTTAATAAAAAATATTGAAGTAAGCAAAGTGAAGTCTAGGTGCAAACTAGCACCAAAAACAGGGAAATTGCCATTTCAGTATTATCCCATCATGACATTTGCTCCCAAGTCTCATCTCATCATGACTTTTGCTTCTAAGTCTTGTCCTGTCATTACTAATGACTCTCATTCTGTTATGACTGCTATTCCCAAGTCTCATCACATTATGACTGCCACTCCTGGGTCTTGTTCTGTCATGACTTTTGCTCCTGAGCCTCGTAAAAATCATGACTGCTGCTCCTGAGACTCATGCTATCATGTCTGGTATTCCTGAGCCTTGTCCCATCATAACTGTCATTCCTGTAACTTGTCTCATCATGACTGCCATTCCTTTAACTTGTCCCATCATGACTGCCCTTCCTGTGCCTTGTCTTATCATGACTTTTGCTCCTGAGTCTCATCCCATAATGACTTTTGCTTCTATGTCTCGTCCCATTATGACTGCCACTTCTAGGTCTTGTCCTGTCATAACTTTTGCTCCTGAGCCTCATAAAGTCATGACTGCTGCTCCTGAGCATCGTCCCATCATGACTGCAATACCTGTGGCTTGTCCCATCATGACTGCAGTTCCTGTGTCTTGTCCCATCATAACTGCTGTACCCAAGACTCCTCTCATCGTGAATTTTGCTTCTAAGTCTTGTCCTGTTATGACTTCTGAGTCTCATTCTGTTATGACTGCAATTCTTATGTCCTGTGTCATTATGACTGCCACTCCAGGGACTTGTTGTGTCATGACCTTTGCTTCTGAACCTCATAAAATCCTGACTGCTGCTAATAAGCCTCATGCCATCATAACTGGTATTCCTGAGCCTTGTCCCATTAAGACTGCCATTCCTGTAACTTATCTCATCATGACTGCAATTTCTGAGTAAGATCCAATCATGACATTTGCTCCAGAGTCTTGTGCCATCATGACTTTTGCTTCTAATTCTTGTCCTGTCATGACTCCTAAGTCTCATTTTGCTATGACTGCTATTCCTGAGTCTTGTCCCTTCATGATTGCCATTTCTGTAACTTGTCCCATCATGACTGCCATTCCTGAGTGTCATCCCTTCATGACATTTGCTCTGGAATCTCGTCCCATCATGACTTTTGCTTCTAAGTCTTTTCCTGTCATGACCTTTGATCCTGAGCCTCATAAAATCATGACTGTTGCTCCTGAGCCTCATCCCATCATGACTGGTATTCCTGAGCCATATCCCATCATGACTGTAATTCCTGTGTCTTGTCCCATCATAACTGCTGTACCTGAGTCTCATCTCATCATGACTTTTGCTTCTCAGTCTTGTCCTATCATGACTCCTTAGTCCGATTTGGTTATGACTGCTAATCCTGAGTCTCATCCCATCATCACTGCCATTCCTGTAACTTGTCCCATCATGACTGCCATTCCTGAGTATCATCCCCTCATGACATTTGCTCCCGAGTCTCGTCCCATCATGACTTTTGCTTCTAAGTCTTGTCCTATCATGAGTCCTTAGTCCAATTTGGTTATGACTGCTAATCCTGAGTCTCATCCCGTCATCACTGCCATTCCTGTAACTTGTCCCATCATGACTGCCATTCCTGAGTGTCATCCCCTCATGAAATTTGCTCTGGAATCTCGTCCCATCATGACTTTTGCTTCTAAGTCTTTTTCTGTCATGACTTTTGATCCTGAGCCTTATAAAATCATGATTGTTGCTCCTGAGTCTCATCCCATCATGACTGGTATTCCTGAGCCATATCCCATCATGACTGTAATTCCTGTGTCTTGTCCCATCATAACTGCTGTACCTGAGTCTCATCTCATCATGACTTTTGCTTCTCAGTCTTGTCCTATCATGAGTCCTTAGTCCAATTTGGTTATGACTGCTAATCCTGAGTCTCATCCCATCATCACTGCCATTCCTGAGGCTTGTCCCATCATGACTGCCATTACTGAGTATCATCCCTTCATGACATTTGCTCCCAAGTCTCGTCCCATCATGACTTTTGCTTCTAAGTCTTGTTCTGTCATGACTTTTGATCCTGAGCCTCATGCAATCATGACTGTTGCTCCTGAGCCTCATCCTATCATGACTGACTTACCTGAGCCTTATCCCATCATGACTGTAATACCTGTGTCGTGTCCCATCATAACTGCTGTACCGAGTCTCATCTTATCATGACTTTTGCTTTTAAGTCTGGTCCTGTCATTACTCCTAAACCTCATTCTGTTGTGACAGCCACTCCTGGGTCTTGTTTTGTAATGACATTTGCTCCTGAGCCTCATAAAATCATTGACTGCCACTCCTGAGCCTCATGCCATCATGACTGGTATTTCTTAGCCTTGCTCCATCATGACTGCCATTCCTGTAACTTGTCCCATCATGACTGCAATTCCTGAGTATGATCCCATCATGACATTTGCTCTAGAGTTTCGTTTGCTTCTAAGTCTGGTCCTGTCATGACTTTTGAGCCTTGTCCTATCATGACTGCCTTTTCTAGTATCTAGTATATACATTCCTTTTAGTATCATCCTTTCATGAGCTTCCATTCCAGAGCCTTTTCCCATTACAGCTGCCATGCTCTCAGCCTCCACTCTTAGACATGTCTGAAAGTGATTATTTTCCTGCCAGCACTGTTCATAGTGGGGATCGTAATGAATGTGCGATCATATGTGTTTGGGCTACTTACTGCTCACCTGATATTCCAGATACACCAGAACTACTATTCAGGCTTTTCCATGCTAGCCTATATTCACACATGCATTCACAAATTTTCTCTAAAAATGTATTACGCTTATTTAAATGATCATAACTGTATGGGCTAGATATATGGTAATTTAACAAATGTTTTAATTTCAAATAAGCTTAATGTATGATTTATTTTATATATGGACTTGTAATAAATATGACAGTATGAAATTTTCAATTCAATTCAATTTTGTGTTTAGTTTAGCTCAGACAAGTTAAAGATTTTTTAAATGGTCTGAGTATGTGCCATAATTGACCCTTTTGATATCTGCTAATGTCCGAGCAACTATAGACTCCAAGCTTCACTTTTTGTGAAAGGGGTCTAGCAGGCAGAGCTGCAAGCTGAGCTGCATGCAATGCTTTTAATGTGCACACCTAACCCCACCCTTATCATTGTCTCTCCCAGTGACGTCACAAGCTCCATTAAGCTCCATTGTGTCCGTGTCTGCATGTCTGAGCCTGCGTGTTTCAGCTTGTGAGTCTGCATCCAGATACTACTGCTTTTTGTTAACAGGTAGCAATGTGGATAACAATGGTGCCTTTCATTTATCTAAGTTTGAACAATGAAGCAATAGTAGAATGCAGTCTGCTTTGAGTTTGGATATAAATTTAGAGGCTGCCAAGTGCCCTAAAACAAGATCCCATCTTCAGAATGTTACATACATTTCATTAAGACCTTAAGGAATCATTTTAACTTGTGTAAAAGGGGCATCCACTATCACCTTTAAACATTTAACCCAGCTGGATCAAAACAACCATAATGTGTCCATTATTTACCCACTGCAGAATTGCTAATTGGGTTGCCATTGAGTTGTTTGATTTCTCATACAAATTTGGATTTAAACAATCCAACCATTTTTAGAAAGTACAGTACTAACTAAAGATGACTGACAATCTCTCATTAATTCTTTTATGCGTTCACATAAAAAATCAGCAGTAACTCCGGTGGGAAGAGAGAGGTTGATGCACAACAATAAGAGGTGAATGGCAGGAACACAGACGGCGGAGGTCACAAAGGTCAACCACGTCTGCCCCTCTCTGACCTTCTCTGGGCAACAAGGCTGTATCCAATGGCAACTGACTCACAAACATGTGATGTCATCTATTGTAAGAGGGGTGGCTGGGGGGAAGGGTTGCTTAGACACACACACACACATACTTGTGACCGATGCCATGTCCAATGATCGCTTCAACTTCCCAGACAGCCATAAAAAAAGTGAGTTGAATCATGAAAATTAGCATTCGTGTAGCGCAGGGTCTGTCTGCGTGCCCCCTGGCAGCAGTGAGAGGGGCTTTCTGTCTTTCTCTCTGTCTTTTCTCTTCCTCTTCCTCTCTGAGCCGGTGTCATTCCAGCAGAGAGGCTCTGGGTGAATGAGGTGGCGTTTTTTGAGGACGATGGCACTGAATAGGAAAATGACTAGTAAGATTTAGACATGCTGTCAGTCACGGCAGTACATACACAAGAGCCAGACAATGCTCAACCACAATGGGCTCCAAAAGTCTCAAAATTTTGTTTTAATCAACAATAATTTATTTCATTTATTAAAGATAAGTCAAAGGGGTTGGTTAAATTTTTTTCTGTTGTTTTCTCTAAAAATGTTTACAATTAATATATTCAATAAAACATAGATTTTAAATAATCATTCATTCATTCATTCATTCATTCATTTTCTTTTGGCTTCTCTCGACATATGTTCTACGCAGCAGATGTCTTTCTAGCCATAACCGAGCACTCAGAAATTTTTTTAGCATATTGAAAATAAATAATATAAAAAAATAGTTTCAGTGCTCAGCATAAATAAGTACACCCTCTTTCATATTCATATTTTTAATATTCAGTAAATAATATAATGAATAATAATTAGCCAATGATGTTCTTTTTTTGCTGCATTTAAACAAAACAGCTTTATTTAAATATTTTTTCCATTAAAATAAGCGTTTAGTTTAGTTTAAACTTTATTGTCCGTTCTGCTTGACACAGAAAGGAAATTTGTATTTAACACTGGATTTAAGACAATTACAAACATACAACAACCACACAATAACAACACTCATCAAGATAACAACACAAGTTAAAAGTTTAAAAACCAAATTAGTCCCATACAAACTACTGCAGATCATTCTTGGCAACCATTACATTCACTTTAAACAGTGATCTGATTTAAAATAACAACTGCCATTGGGATAAATGACTTTTTACAAGCATTTCTTCGTGCTTTAGGAATTGTAAACCTGCGTTCTGGTGGTAACAATTCAAATGCTGAATGAAGGGGGTGAGTATTATCTTCAAAAATCACCACTGCTGAGTCTAATAAAGTCATCTAACATCTTTAGGAATAAAAAGTTAATACATTAAATCCAAATGAGTAATTTAAATAAAGCTAACAAATTTCAAAATGGTTGCTTTATTAAAATTGTATTGACTATTTTCACCCAACAAATTCATTTGGGTTTACTAATTTTTGGACTCTCATCCTAAGTTTTTTTTTTTTCTTTTTTTTTTTAGAGTAGCTCCAGTTTTGGCAAATTAAATGTATATATATTATTGAAAAGCATCCTTAAGAAAGAATCATTTGAAAAAGTGTATTCTGCATAATGCGTAACATTGATTTGAAGTTGCATTAAGTCCATTACAAATTATTTCTGTTTTTAAAAATGGTCTTTTTCAATTTGGTATGAAGACAGTTATTTAATTTAGACTTAATTGTGATATTAGGTTCAGAATGAAGATCTGCATTGTTGTCACTAGCTATGTTTTCATCCACCTATTTTTATGTGCATTTTGCTTATGCGCACAAAAAAAAATAATAAATGGTTGATGGAAATGCCATGATGGCAATCAATTTTGAAAATGCGCATAAAAAACTTCTGTGTATAACCGGGTAGAATAAACTTTTTATCCGATAAGAAAAGATGCACATAAACTACGATGGAAACCAGCTGCTGATCACGTTGTGAAACATCTGAAATGTTGTTTTGGTCATTCTAAAACACCTTACCGTTTCAGTTTTATTGTTATTATATTATTAACAATCTTCAGAATCAAGAGCGCTTGTGCTCCGCGTCTCACACCTTCAAACACCACTGCGCGGTCACTGCGTATCATGATTGTCTTCTGAGGCACAAGCAATTTATTAGATGAAGAAAAGATTGATCCAGCTTCTCCTACTGCAGCAAGTTCAATTTTTACTTATGATATTTGGCGCCAGTTATTCAGGAAGTGACGATTTTGTTCGATTTGACTCGTTGGATAGAAACGCTGCTTTATTTGCATGTCTTTTATGCGATCATCCAGTTTTGCACAAAGTTCATTTGCATTTTTGGATGGAAACATAGCTACTGTAATTGTGTGTATGGCATAATTTAATTTATTTTGAAGGACGTTCTTTTAAGATACTTATTGAAACTTTTAGTTTTGTTTCATTTTATTTGTTGAGTTGAGTTGAGTTGACTTATACTTTATTGTCGATTTTAGGAAATTTGCCTTGGACTCAAACAGCACATCTGTCTTGTACTGAGAACACACACTGAAAAAAAAAAGACAACATTAACAACAACAGTAACATTTAAAAGACCCATCAAGTTAGTTTATAATTTAAAATGCTAATGAACACTTGTATAAATGACTTCTTGTAATGATTACTTTTACATCTTACTATAGGAACTCTGTATATTTTGTTATATTTTTATAACTCTGTGTATATTGCTATGTATTTCATAGAAGAGACATGATTTGAATCCTTTGTAATTACTTGTGCATTCCTAAAAACCAACAACTTACATGTTGAAATTCTTACTTTTTCAATACACTGCTTAAACACAAACATTCTTTCAATACTCATCAATTGTTCAAACCTTTCCATTAAAGAAAAAAAATTGCTTAGTAAGGCAAAATTCTTTAGATCATATTTTGACATTTTTTGTGCAAAGTCTAAAGTGCAGGGCGCTAAAGCAATAAGGGAGTGTCAGAATCCACTTTTGCTATTTTAAGGACGGAAAAAATTACTTAGCGCCATGGTGCATGGTCTAACAGGGTTGAGCTTATTCTCTTAATGAGTTATAGGTGTGTTTTGAGAATAAACCAACCAGAGTCTCATCTCCCATTCCCTTTAAGAGTCAGTGCCATAGCGCATTTGCTATTTACATGACAGACTTTGTAAATGGAAAAACTGAACGTTTCACTAGCAAGAAAACAGTTAAACAGAGCATCTGCAGCGCGAGAATGACAAATGACCCTCCTCATTGTTTACTTTCACTTTCACTCTCGTGTATAGGGAAACGTGTTGTACACACAGACATCCATTAGCCCAGTGGTTCTCAAACTGTGGTACATGTACCACTAGTGGTACGCAGGCTTCCTTCTAGTGGTACGTGGAGGAATGAAATATGTCATGTACATGCTACACATATTTCAAAATTTATTAAAAATGATGTATAAAATATGCCATATGGCATATAGCCTATATTTCTGAGGTAATCTGAGGTAACTGTGCAGGGTTGTAGCTGCTTTACTGGGCCTACTACGCTACTGTATTTCAATATTGCTCATTTTGGTGGTACTTGGAGAGACTATTTTTTTCTGAGGTGGTACTTGATGAAAAAAGTTTGAGACCCACTGCATTAGCCTATACATAATTAATTTTGTTTATTAAGTGCAAAGATTGTTTTTCTAAAAAACTTGTTGTTTCTAAATTCAGTTCTAATTTCCTGCAAACTAATAAATGAACATCAATAACAAAGTGTGGCCAAAAAACTGAGTTGTATTCTAATACACATGCTGTGCCTCATGTGGTCTAAAACCTGACAGGTGGGCAAATCTAAGCTTGTTTTTAATAAAACAAATATAAATATGCATATAATAAATAATACTGCTAATAATATTAACATTATACAAAAGCATATTGTTACGAATGAACTGAAAAAGCCCCCCGAGATGAAGAAGGCATGAAAGTTTGGTTTTTATATTTATGTAGGCTAGAAAATAATATTTTTGTTAGATTTTAATCCTTTAATTCGTTTTCATTTGTAAAGATATTTGCGTATTGCTGTACATCCTGTGTTTACTAAACAATGTGTAAGCGAGGTGCACAACTAATGAGCTCTGCGCTGAACTTTAGACCACCTTTGATCTGGTCTATTAAACCGTCTATTTAAGTTCCTCAAAATAGCAACACGCCAGCAATAAACCTCAACACGCCTCCTTTTTTAGATCAGAATGCCTATGGGTGCACATATGAGCACAAATGCATTTGCTATTTAAACAGCATGGCAACTTTTGCGTCAAGCTGAAACGAGCAAACAACAATTGCGTCGCGCCTTGCGACAAGTGTATGATAGGGCCCTTAAAATCAAATAATTCTTTAATGCGAGACATCACTGGTAGGGTAAAACCAGATGAAGTTTATCTCTACACTAATTTTCAAGTGTTTATGATTGACCACGGCTGATTTTAAATTTACTATCAGATGATCTACCAATCATTCGAATCCAAACGGATAATAAATAGCCATATTGTTTTTACCTGATGCTGCAGTCACACTAGAGTTTGTGGTTGCGGAATTCTGTCGTAAGGCACTGTGAAAAGGGGCAGGATTAAACAAGATGATTAGACATTTTAAAAAGTGAGCGATTGCTCCATGTTTAAAATTTCTGTCCAGAGAGGTCATGTTTTGATCTTCCATTGGTCTTACGCAATCAAGTGATGCGATTTCACAGGTCAGAGTTCACCAAGATTGAACTTTCCAATGCAGCAACTGTTCATAATACTTGTTTTATTTTTAGACACATAAAAGCTCTCTGTATAATTCACAAAATACTCCTTAACATTACTGCGAAACCTGTCACTGGAGTTTGTCACCGGTCTGACGCATTTGTGTATGTGTGAATGAATTCATATGCCCGCAATGGGGAGAGTGTGCAGTGTGACCGCAGCTTTAGCCATCTTTGTCTTTTCTTTTTTCACCTCTACTCCCCCTCTTTAATCCAGGATAAGGTGCACAGCGGCTCAGTTAGCACTGTTGCCTCACAGAAAGAAGGTTGCTGGTTTGAGTCCCAGCTGGGTCAGTTGGCATTTCTGTGTGCATGTTCTCCCTGTGTTTTCAGACGTGTAATAAGGGATTTGGATAAACCAAATTGGCAAAGTATATGAGCATTCCAGTACTAGGTGCTCACAGCACAAACATATGCTAGTACATTTGGAATGAAGCTGGTGGGAGCCCCAGGCTCAAGGATCTTCTGAGCTCAGGGCTCTCTCCCAGAACAGCATGCCAACCACACTCAAGCTCTTCTTGCGTAAATCCACCAGAAGCCACTGTCGACTGACTGACTGACTGATCAACTGAACGGTCGACTGACTCACCCTCCTCCTTCCCTAAACTCAACCTATAGTGTTTTCAGAAGCATCGATTCACCAGTGCTCACCCACTTCCCTTAACCCAACCGATAATGTTTTCAAAAGCAATTCAGAAAAAGAAAAGCCCTTTGATTTTTACCACGTTTTCAAATTTTACCACATTCTCACCTTGTTATGTACTTGTTTTTTTTTTTTTTTTTTGCTTCTGTTGGCCTTACCTACTTTCTGGAACTGTTTTTTGCCAGACTTAAACCACGTTGTTATAGTCAACTCTCTGCGTCTCAAGTCTGCCAAAGTATGCAGCAAGCTACTGGACAAACCGATAACAGTGAGAAAGCCATCCATACGGAGGTAAGCAGTCAGCTGGTAAGTGTACAAAGGAATGGCGTCATACCGCCCCATAGCAATCATTTTAAAAATTTTTAAATTTTTTAATTTTCAAATGCAGCCACATGTACTTCTACCTACATAATTTGCGATCTCCAGAAATGTATATAGGGCTACAGTTTCAGAATGAGCCTATGTTGCATAAAATATTTTTGCATGCTTTCTTTACATCAAAAATGATTGGAACCTCTATTTTTAAGAGTGTGTTTAAGAGATAAACTTCATCTGTTTAAGAGACATATCCCTTACGGTCATCTAAGATCTCAAATGCACCTCTAGAAACACAAAAGCGGCCAAATAAAGAAACCCCCAACATGATCTCCAACCCTCCCGCTCGCTCACACGTGTTCCCAAAGTCATCTACAATCAGTGATTTGCAGTGAATTAATGACTCGCCGTCTGTCCTGCACACACAGAGAGGCCCTTTTCTAATTGGACATTGATTGTCAAGGCCCTCCAATCTGCTTTGAATATCTGGAGTCTGTTAATTGAAGAATGGGATTGGGTGTATCTGCACGCTTTAGGGAGGACGGTGACACAGACAAACGATGCTTCTCTTATAGACACAATTACAACGAACGGTTCAAACCGCAGCACAAACATCAGCTCGGTGGGACTTTATCAACACTTCATCCTCAGCAGGAAGCAATACTCCTGCCACGGATACATACTGGACACCTTTACGGACATATTTTAAGTGTTCTGGAATGTGTTCTACAATTGTTAGATTATCTACATATAGATTATAGCAGTGAACAAAACAAACGGATTTAAGTCTGATTTATTAAATTCATTTATTGATTTATATGAACAGTTGAAGTCAGAATCATTAGCCCCCCTGTTTTTTTTCCCAGTTTCAGTTTAACGAAGATTTTTTCAATGCATTTCTAAGCATAATAGTTTTAAAAACTCATCTCTAATAACTGATTTATTTTATCTTTGCCATGATGACAGTGAATAATATTTGACTAGATATTTTTCAAGACACTTCTATACAGCTTAAAGTGACATTTAAAGGCGTAACTAGGGTAATTAGGTTAACTAGGCAGGTTAGGGTAATTAAGTTATTGTACATTGATGGTTTGTTCTGTAGACTTAAAGGGGCTAATAATTTTGACACTAAAATGGTTATTCAAAAATTTAAAACTGCTTTTATTCATGCTGAAATAAAACAAATAAGATTTTCGCCAGAAGAAAAAATATTATCAGACATACTGTGAACATTTCTTTACTCTTTTAAACATAATTTGGGAAATAATTCAAAGGGGGGCTAATAATTCTGACTTCAACTGTATATAATATTACCTTTTGGAAATACATTGTGTTACAGTATTATTTTTACAGCACTTCAATTCTGAGCAGTGTAAAATTAATATTAATATTATCAGTTTGTATAATTATTAACATTCTGTACATATATTAACATATATTGTATAATTATTAACATATTCATATCATTTTCTGATATATTATATCTTACTTAAATTGTTGTCTGTAACCTCAAATTTCTTAGCTTTGGAAGTACCAAAACTACACTAAAAACAAACAAATTAGGACGAATCATAATAACAATTGTACTTATATTGAAATATAAATATACTTCTTATTAACATTGCTGTTACATTATAAATAATTTTATAATATTATTTGATTAATATGTTTGTTGTTACAACATTCAAAGACTGAGTGGTGTAGCCCTTACTATAGATATTTATAACATTGAAGATTTAATATTATCAATCAGTATACTATAATTATGAATATATTCAAAAAATATTGTCTCATAGTATGGTCTTAAAGTATATAGAAATGCATTATGTTTATTGTTTTACACAATAATTAATATTTGTTGTTGTTATTAATGTCATTAATTGTTGTTCATTTGTCCATATCAAATATTTTAAAACTCTTAATTTCAGAGACAAAATTATTCTAAGAGTAAACAAATAAGATCATTTATAATAAGACAATAGAAGAATTGCGATAACAATTATACTAATAACAAATTTATAAAATTACATTTTAAATATACTTCTAAATGAACTTATATATTAATATACTTTAAAATATACCAAATATATGATATCACTTTATTTATACTTTTTTTTAGAATTTAAATTGCATTGCATCTACATACCTACTAATTCCAGCCTGATCTCACGAGAAACCGTAAGTATTTTACATTTCCTCGTTCGTACGAATTTGTACAAGTTGAGTCATACGAAAATGTAAGATTTTAAAATGGAGACGTGGCGCCTAACCCCAAACGTCATTGGGTAATGAGCAAATCGTACTAAATTGTTTGACTTAAATCATACGAATTCATACGAATTAGCCACTAAAGCAAAAAGTTACGAATTGCCGTGAGATTGCGTTGACTAATTCTCATTAGATTATAAGTAATCTGTTAGGTTGAGGTTAGGGTTAGTATAAGTTAACATGTACTTGCAAAGTTTCTTATAGTCAGTTAAATGTTAAATCAGTTAAATAGTATCAACAAATATTAAGCAGACAGTCTACCAATACTCAAATGACAAGTAATTGGCATGTAGTTGCAATGCAACTTTTAGTCAACAAAATGTGCAATAGGGATCATCAAAAAAGTCTTACCAACTATACTTTTAAATATACTTCAATATTAATGTTACTTTATTAATAATATTATAATAAGATTAGCATTTTTATTTTGTTTTATATTTTAAGTATCCTAAAGGCAATAGAACTTACTTACAATAATAAGACTAAGTTGTTAAATCTAAGGGCGAAGCAGTGGCGCAGTAGGTAGTGCTTTCGCCTCTCACCAAGAAGGTCACTGGGTCGCTGGTTCAAACCTCGGCTCAGTTGGTGTTTCTGTGTGGAGTTTGCATGTTCTCCCTGCGTTCGCGTGGGTTTCCTCCGGGTGCTCCGGTTTCCCCCAAAGACATGTGGTTATTTTACGCAGCAGATGCCCTTCCAGCTGCAACCCATCCCTGGGAAACATCCACACACACACACACACACACACACACACACATATATATATATATATATATATATATATATATATATATATATATATATATATATATATAAAATATTATTATTATTCTTTTTCTTATCGGCTTAGTCCCTTTATTAATCCAGGGTCGCCACAGCAGAATGAACCGCCAACTTATCCAGCACGTTTTCCGCAGCGGATCCCCTTCCAGCTGCAATCCATCTCTGGTAAACATCCATACACACTCATACACTACAACAATTTAGCCTGTATCCAATTCACCTGTACCGCATGTCTTTGGACTGTGGGGGAAACCGAAGCACTCGGAGTAAATCCACGCGAACGTAGGGAGAACTCCACACAGAAACACCAACTGACCCAGCCGAGGCTCGAACCAGTGACCTTCTTGCTGTGAGGCGACAGCACTACCTATTGCACCACTGCATCGTCATTATTATTATTATTATTATTATTATTATTATTATTATTATTATTATTATTATTTATTTATTTATTTTATTTTATTTTATTTTATTTTATTTTTCATTATTATTATTATTATTATTATTATTATTATTATAGAGTTAAAAACTATAATACTATTTACATATTATTTATAAAATATTATAGAGTAAACAATACAATATCTCAAAACAGCTGTGCCAACCTGTCATTTGTTAATATATAATATATATTTAAAATCATGAAATTACCTTAAAATATTAAAATTAATTTTAATTAAAAATTTTAACGGCATATTTTTTGTTTTAAAATTACAAACTCCTCTATTTTTTAAATTGACTCATGATTGTAGCAATCAATGAGAAGCCATCGGGTTTAACACAGAAAAACCATAAACCCCAAATATGAGCAACAGTCATATATTGTTATATTTAAATATTAAACATTTAAAACATGAAATTATTTTTAAATATTACAATTTATTTTATTAAAAATGTCAAATGTTTTTAAACCGCAAATGCTTGTAATTTTTAGTTAATTTGTGATTTTAGCACTCAGTGAGATGCCATTAAGTTTAATACAGTATGTAGTTTTGAAAAAACTTAACCCCAGATATGTGCAACAGTCATATGGCGGATGGGCTGGGCTTCGAGCAGGCACTACTAATCAAAGCCACGAGCAACGGCACATCAGAGTAAACAACTTAACCTGCCAGAAATGCCATTAAACACCTCGCTTCTTTTCAGCGCTCGCTCTCTCCTCGCACACATCCATCACAGCGCCTCAGCATCATCAGAAAGAGTACATCTCAAATCATGATGGATGACAACTTCCCCCAGATCTGCCGTCCTGTGCCAAAGCCATTAAACTAAAGCCATCAAAACATTCAGGAGAATGAGAATCTCCTCACTCCTCCAGAAACACAGACACATTCATAGACTCTCACATGCATAATACAGGCTGAGAACACTATTACTTCATTGTAACATTATCTATTCTGTCATAAATCTAAACATAAAGCAGGAGGAATATGACAGAATAGATAATGTTACAATGAAGTAATAATGTTTAGATTTTTTAATGTTATTTTGTGGAACACATATGGACTATACAGTAATTATATGCAGAGTATATCTATCCATTTAACTACTGCTAATGAACTACATGTATGTGGTTAGGGTTAGGATGAGGATTAAGTTTAGGGTTAGTTGTATGTAATTATGCATAATATATTAAAATGGAACATGTGTAGCGACAACAACATGCAATAAAATGTCGACATTTCTCACACTCAAGTTCTCTCAGTGCTTAGTTTGTAAAAGAATAATACCTAGAACAAAACCAGGAAATAAAAGGCACAAAAAAAGCGCATCATATTTCTAAACGGTCTATAATTATTTCGTATCATAGGTCAATCAAGGATAATAAAAACATGTAGCTACAAACATAAAATGTTTGAATATTTGGGGCTCCCCAGAAATGCATATAGGGTTACATATTCAGAATGAGTCTGGGTTGGTTTTTAAATGTGCTCGAGAAATAAATTAACTTAAATGTGAAAATGTAACTCTTCAATTGTTTCATATGTTTCAATACCCTTAAATATTGTATAAAATGTTACATTTTCTCATGAGACCAGTTAGAATTTATTCAAAATTATTACCACTGAGCAAAACTAATCCTGAGCAGAACTAATCCAATACTCATTCATTTTCATTATATGCAGAAATCAGGATTATTCCTTGAAAGAATTCAAACAATTTGAGGGTGAATAACTACTGATTATTCCCAACATTTGACATTTTGGGGGTGAATTGTTTATTTAAACTTGCATATAAGCATATAACATACACACACACACACACACACACACACACACACACACACACACACACACACACACACACACACATATACAGAGATAATTCAAAGCATAAAAACAGTCTCCGACCTTCCAGACTCTTATATTCTGCCATAAACACACACTATCAGTCCAAATGGCATGGGGCACAGGACGCAGCTCCTGTCATTATTAGCGGTGCCCTCCGTATTGTGTTGGGAATGAGCTGTGATTGCCAGTTATGTGTAATATGCTGTGAATGTGCATTGACATGGCTGACTGCTCAGCAATATACAAGGCAATTAACTTGATTGCCCTATCTCAGACTAACGCTACCGGCCTGGGTGAGGGAATGAAGACACAAAGAAATACGGCATCAGACCTTCTGCTGGCACTAAAGCCATAAGAACACTTAGCAGAAGACAAATGCTTGCTGCTCAGTTTTGCTGTGCTACGTCAGTCTGTTAGATAGAAAATGCCTGAATAGTTTAAAGTGTGTTTTTTTTTTTCAAATGACACACACAAGCCACCACAAAAATAGATATTAATAGACCTTTATAAGAACCAGTCTGATCACTGATGCCTAATCCTGGTGCTTAATCCTGTTCCTGGAGTTCTACCTTCCAGCAAAGTTCAGATCCAACCCTGATCAAACACACCTGAGCCAATTAATTAGGAACTGAACAGCACTTGATAATTACAGGCAGGTGTGTTTGATATGGGTTGCAACTGAAATCTGCTGGAAGGTAAATCTCCAGGAACAGGGTTGGTCACCCCTGGCCTAATGTAAAACACTATGACCACTTCTTCTCCATCCATCATAATGACTTACTGTAAGCCTTTTTTTTGTTCAGTGTTACACTTACAGTACACAGGCCTACAGAAGTGCATTGTAAAATATTTCAGAATATTGTTTTTATACAAAACACACAAATACCAAATATATTTTACTGTATTATCCCCACAAAAACAGTGTACACAGTTTATCCAATTAACAATTACTGTAAAAAAAATTTTTAAAATACTAAGAAAAACTGTAATGTGAAATTTAGTACTATATATTTTACTGTTTTTCTTAGTTGTTTACAAACAATTACTTGTACTTCAGGCACAATGACTACAACATTTAACTAATGCACCAACCCCCTGAACCAATTTTGCTAAACTACAAGCACAATTCCTGCTTAGCAACAATTATTTTATTATATTAGACCGTTATTATCTAGCTCAAAAATGACCAAAATATTACAAGTGCTAGTTCTATGTCCATGCTCACCGTATATACCCTTAGTCACTGATCTCTATATTAGTACACTTGAAGGACTGAAAATTCAATCAGGTTTAGGGAAGGAGTTGGGCACTGGCTAATTGATGCTTTTGAAAACACTGTCGGTTGGGTTTAGGGAAGGAGGTGGGCACTGGCTAATCGGTGCTTTTAAAAACACTATCAGTTGGCTTTAGGGACAGAGGAAGGTGGGTCAGTTTTTCAGTCGACAGGGGCATCTATTGGATTTACACAAGAAAAGCAGGTGCGAATGGCACTCGCGAAATAATTTGAGATCTAAAAAAGCATACACAGCGGCCTCTGGGATGTATTTGGCACTCTCCAAAAATGTATATAGTGGTACGTATTCAAAATGAGCCTGGGTTGCTTGATGTGGCTGGAAAGGCATCCACTGCATAAAAGCATATGCCAGAGTACAGTAATTGTCAGTTCATTTCACTGTAGCAACACCTGATAAATCATGAACTAAGCTGAAGGATAGCGAGTGAGTTGGTTTACTTGCTTTTAAAGTAAAGTCAGCTAACCAAATTTTACAGTTTAGCATGCACAAATGTGGTGATGACTGTATATTATTATAAATAAAGAGCAAAGAAAATTACCAGCATTCTATATTGTCCTAATTTATGGGGACAAATAGCTACTTATGAGGAGCTTTGAGTGCTTTCTCAATTGGCCTGTTTGGTTTTATTTATTGTCTTTGGTTTTATTTATTGTCAGTGTATTATTTTAGTAGTAAAGCAGTTTTTCAGTACATACACTTAAATATAAATTTACATATATATATATACATATATATATATATATATATATATATATATATATATATATATATATATATATATATGTGTGTGTGTGTGTGTGTGTGTGTGTGTGTGTGTGTGTGTGTGTGTGTGTGTGTGTGTGTGTGAGTGCGTGCGTGTGTGTGTGTGTGTATATATATAGTTGAAGTATATATACACACATATATACAAGTTGAATTATTAGCGCCCCTGTTTATTTTTTTCCCCAATTTCTGTTCTGTTCTGGGAAGATTGTTTCAGCACATTTCTAAGCATAATAGTTTTAAAAACTTATTTCTAATAACTGATTTATTTTATCTTTTCCATGATGACAGTAAATAATATTTTACTAGATATTTTTCAAGACACTTCTATACAGCTTAAAGTGACACTAAAAGGCTTAACTAGGTTAATAAGGTGAACTAGGCAGGTTAGGGTAACTAGTCAAGTTATTGTATAACGATGGTTTGTTCTGTAGATTATCGGAAAAAAAATTAGCTTAAAGGGGCTAATAATTTTGTCCCAAAAAAATTTTTTTTTTTTTTAATTAATCACTGCTTTTTTCTAGGCGAAATAAAACAAATAAGACTTTCTCCAGAAGAAAAAATATTATCAGACACTCTGTGAAAATTTCATTGCTCTGTTAAAAATAATTTGGGAAATAATAAAAAAAGAAAATAAAAATCAAAAGGGGGCTAATATATCTGACTTCAACTGTATATATAATTCCCTGATGTTATAAAGAAAAACCCATAAAACTAAAATGCTACCACATCTTACTGTTTAATAAATCTTCATATAGTTTAAAATTAAAATTCATTTTCATAGAATTTTGTTTTATATTTTAAGTATATGGTATCTTTTGTCTTCTATTGTTTCATAAAGACTATGTCCATGTCAACAGCTGAGCCAAAAGTTCATATGCTGTGGGCTTTATTTATTTATTTTTTATTTATTTATTTACATTCAATTGCCTTACATTGCTTCTGAATATTTGACTACTTTATCGTCTAAAAATAATATATGTTCGCTGTATTTTGTTGTGTGTGAACGTTGAAATGCATCATCTCCACAGTTGGGCTTTGAGTCCACAATATCACATATCTGGATAAGACACAGAGAAACAACCCACTGTTGTTTTGTTGAATGAAAGCCTGAGAAAATATGCCGTGCTGGGAGCCAACAATTACATGCAAAACACATTGCTAGACAGGGAAGGGGCCGACAAACAAATGGTGAACAAACAGGAGATGCGAGCACACAGAACATATGAATCCTCAGGGATGAAACCTGCCGCGTGATCTCTGACTCACTCATCGAGCTCAGGACGCGACCCGGGTAACATGCCAAGACTGAAAAACACAGATCAGATGTGGAACAAAAATATCTTCTGCACACGAGTGAAAGACATTTGATCCGTTTCAGTTAAAAGAAAATTGCTGAAATTCCACCCTGAAACAGAATCGGCACCTTTTTCTTATGGAATATTGCTGTATTTGTAACTAACAACATACAGTAGATGTCAAAATTATTTGCCCTCCTGTGAATTTTGTTGTCCTTTTCAAATATTTCCCAAATTTTGTATAAGAGAGCAAAGATTTTATCACACTGAAGAATTAAATCACACTGAACTGAGCTAAACTGAACTGAACTAAAACACTAAAAACTGAACTACACTGTTCCAGTTACTATGACCATTTATGTGAAGCTGCTTTGACACAATCTACATTGTAAAAGCGCTATACAAATAAAAGCTGAATTGAATTTTTTTCACAACATTTCCTATAATATTTTTTTCTTCTGGAGAAAGTCATATTTGTTTTGTTTCAATTCAAATAAAAGCAGTTTTTACTTTTTTTTAAACCATTTTAAGGTCAATATTATTAGCCCCTTATGCAATTTTGTTTTGATTGTCTACAGCAGGGGTTCCCAAAATAACAATGCCAGTGACTCGCGACCCCCAATATCCTTTGAGGTGATTATAAATACAGAAATCTTGCATGCAATGGCGCACACACACCAATAGACCCAAGTCTATTCTTTGTTGAGTTTTTTGTAATGTATGTCAGTGCTGTAAATGGGCCAGAAAGTTTAACCTGGTGTTATAAAATCAATCTGCTGCATCTGACGCTATTGCTGTGTCTTTAATATAATCTAATAACCCCAGGGGTCGCAATCCAATAGAACTAGTTGACATTTCTGTGTGGACCTTGCATGTTCTCCTCATGTTCGCGTGGGTTTCCTACAGGTGATCCGTTTTCCCCCACAGTCCAAAGACATGCACTATAGGTGAATTGGATCAACTAAATTAGCCAACATATGCTGGAATAGTTGGCGGTTTATTCCACTGTTGCAACTCCTGAAATACACCTGAAGAAAAATAAATGAATGACTCAGTAATTGCATTATCTACACTATTTTCAAATGATTTTTCAGCATAAAACTAAAACAGATCGTTTTAACAAATAAAATGTATTGTGGGATATTCCTACAAACACACCTGCGCGACTTCAGACTGATTTTATGGTCACATTTGTACACAAAAAATTCACTATTATTATATGTAATATTTTGAAAGACATGTTGCATATACAGTGTGAAAAATCGTACTGTTTATAATTGTTTAGTTAAATCAAATGACATTTTACAGTCTTTCAACTTAGTCAAAGTGATTAATAATATTAAAACCAGGCTTATTCTGATCACGTACCCCTATATTCATTTTTGGTGAGCACAAAATACATCCCAGGAGGTAAGTTTTATTTGTTTTTATTATTTTTTTATTTATTTGCAGTTTTTGTTTTTGCGAATTTGCCAGAGGTCACTTTTTCAGATCTAAAATTTCTCTTGCGAGTGCAATTCGCACATGCTCTTCTCACAAAAATCCACCAGAGGTCGCTGTCAACTGACTGACCAACCGACCGATAGCCCCACCCTCCCACTTCCCTAAACCCAACCAATACTGTTTTTAAAAAGCACAGATTGACCAGCGCCCACCTACTTCCGTAAACCCGTGTCTTAAAAAGCAGTCCAGAAAAAGAAAAATGCCCTCGCCTAATTTTTACCACGTTTTCAGATTTTACCACATTCCCAGGTGTTATTTACTTGTTTATTTTATTTTTTTAAGCTTCTGTTCTTGTCTAACCTGCTTTCTGGAATTGTACTTCACCAGACTCAAACCCTGTTGTCGTGGTCCACTCGAATCTGCGTATCAGGCCTGCCAACGTAAATGTCGAGCTACCGGACAAACTGGTAACAGTGGAAAAGCCGTTCAAACGTAGGTAAGCAGTTAGCTGGTAACCAAGAAAAAGAACGGTGCCCTGTAGCGTTCGTTTTAAAAACAAAATGCAGCCATATGTACTTCTGGCTATATAATTTGTCATCTCCAGAAATTTATAGTGGGGTATGTTTTCAGAATGAGCCTGTGTTGCATTAACTTATCAAAATAAGAAAGTAACATAAAAATATTTGTTGTCATGACTTTTTGTGATTTTTTTTATTAGTGTATGTACATAAAGACATATGTTTTTATACCTGTGAAATCCGAACACTTGTATGTTAAATATTTTATTTGCATATATATTGCCATATGAATGTGAAACACGCTATGCGAATACATAAACTATCAAGAAAATCTGCACATCTTATCTAAAAAACACATCAAATAGCAATGTATTTCTTTAGGGCCTCAGAATGTCCTCAAAGCACCAATGAATGAGACACACATCAGAGAAATGTACTTACCTGCCTATGCACTTTACTGCTTTTGTGCACTTTCAGCCCCTTAAATGTTATACATTCTTGTACTCAGACAAAGTATTTGTCAGGCCTTTCTCTTTGGTCAATAACCAGTTCAAACTTTGTCTCTCACAATTGTGTGTGTGTGTGTATCAGCAGGTCTTCTCTTCATGTTGGTTTCAGGTTACCGTGTCGCTGCTCCCCAGTGGCTCTGCTTGGCTGCAGTGACTGTGTCTCTGCCCCTGGGTTTGCCCTCTCACTGATCAGCCTCTAATCCTCACTGATGGGGGTCTGCTGGCTCTGCACTGGGATTAGAGGGGCACGGGACCACATCTCTGGGGCAGATGCTCGTCCACCCCCAGAGAGAGGAAGACTTAAGAAATATATGCTGAGACGGGAAGTCAGAGAATATGACAGAAAGGGTATGCATTCGAGACATTATTAGCAGCTAGTGCTCACTAAGGCAAAGATCACTGTTACTGCTGTTCTGAACAAAAAAAAAAAAAAAACACTAAGGGCTCTATTTTGCGCAAAACGCAAAGTGCAGGGCGCAAACGCATTCAGGGCGTGTCAGAATCCATACTTGCTGATTTAAGGACGGGATAATCGGCTTTGTGCCATGACGCATGGTCTAAAAGGGTTGAGTTTACTTTCTTAATGAGTTATAGGTGTGTTTTGAAAATAAACCAATCAGAGTCTCATCTCCCATTACCTTTAAGAGCCAGCTGCGTCGCGTCATGAGCGCATTGCTATTAACATGACGTAAAGTAAGTTCACGCACAAACATCAATTAGCCAATAAATAATAAATTTTGTTTGTTAAGCGCAAATATTTGTTTCAAAACTATTTCTAAATTCAGTTCTAATTTCCAGCAAACGAATAAATGAACATTGATAACGAAGTGTGCTGAAAATACTGAGTTATTTCCAAATACACCTGCCATGCCCCATATGGTCTAAAACCTGACAGGTGGACAAATCTAAGCTTGTTTTTAATAAAACAAATATAAACATGGATAAAATAAATAATACTGCTAATAATAATAACATTATACAAAAGCAAATTGAATGAACTGAAAAAGCCTCCCGAGATGAAGAAAGTAAGGCAGTGGTTTTTAAATTCATGTAGGCTAGAAATTAATATGTTTTGTAATATTTTAATCATTTATATTTATATCCTATATATATATATATATATATATATATATATATATATATATATATATATATATATATATATATATATATATATATCCTTATTATAAATATATATATCCTTCATATATTATATCTTTTTCATATGTAAAGATATTTGCGTATTGCTCTACATCTTGTGCGTAGTGTGTAAGCCAGGCTCATTTTGCGCCAGACAATAGACCGACTTTGTTCTGGTCTAAAGAACAGACTATTTACAGTTTCTCAAAATAGCAACGCGCCAAAACACGCCTGCTTTTTTAGACCAGAACGCCTATAGGCGCACATACGAGAGCAAATGCATTTGCTATTTAAACAGCGTGGCGCAACACATCAAAATGACACTTGCGCTGGAAAATAGCAATTGCGTTGCGTCTTGCCCCACATTGAGCCGGGTGTATGATAGGGCCCTGAGTTTGCAATATTACTAAGGCCCTGTTTACATTGTCAGGTCTTGATGCCCAATTCCGATTTGTTGCCTATATCTGATTTTTTTGCCTGTTTGTTTACACGTTCCTTTAATTGTGACCCATAATTGATTCATGTGTTTACACTTGCCCAACAATTTAAAACATTGCGCATACATAAAGCCGATTTTAGCATCTGCACCCCACTAGCCACGGAAGAAATTGTCGTGCTTTTAGCTCTGCTAAGAATGCAAAGCTCGCCCAACTTTGATTTTGAGGTGGAGGCAGAGGGAAAGACTATCATCGCATCTTCCCCCTATGGTTTATATAGTTGTCCTCCACCACTCAGAGGAATTTGTGGGTATGAGAGAGATCTCAGGTCTGCCGGGAGCAAATTGTTGCGACTGACCACTTTCCTTCTCCACGTTTCCTCTGTTGCTGTTGTTTACCACATTGACGTCCCCACACACGCTCTTTCTTCTACGCCATTAAACCGCGGAGAAGCACCACATTGAGGCAAGTTTAATGACGTACAAAATAGAATGCCTCAAAGAATCCGATCTGCCTGTTCACATGATAGTAACATATCTGATTTATATCTGATTTCTTTCTACATATGAAGGAGGCCTGAAATCGATCTTTGAATATCCGAATGCATGCTTTTCTTTACACGTTCATAGAACAGATCCGATCTGTGTCACGTATGAGCAAAAATCGGAGTTGGGTCACATTTGGGTGTAAACGGAGCCTAATATGATATTGTTAGAATACTTAAAATTGAGCTTTTGGTATATATATTGTTTCAAGTTTTAGATACATCTACCACCATCAGACAGAATTACTCAAACTATCCATGATTTTTCCTACTTGTTCAAACTACTTATCGGAAATGAGCTGAATCAACACAGTTCTTAAGTTTTATTTATTTTACTTAAATGTTTTGTTTTTACTCAGCTTATGTTTGTAAGAACAGTTAGGTTAACTTAATTGATTTGTGTTGGGACAAGAGGAAGAAAACCAGTGGAAAGCCATGACAACACTGGGAGAACATGCAAACTGACCCAGCCGGGGGTCAAACCAGTGATCTTGCTGTTAGGTGATCGTGCTACCCACTGCGCCACTGTGACACCTAAATAAATAAATAATGTCATATAAATTGAGTAAGGCTGCACAGTAGTGCAGTGGATAGCAAGTTTTCATGTTCTCCCCATGTTCGCGTGGGTTTCCTCTGGTTGCTCCGGTTTCCTGCACAGTCATGCAGACAGGTGAATTGGGTGAGATAAAATTGTCTGTAGTGTATGTGTGTGAATGAGAGTGTGTTTCCCAGGAATGGGTTGCAGCTGGAAGGGCATCGGCTGCGTAAAACATTTGCTGGATAATTTGGTGGTTCATTCCGCTGTGGTGACCCTAGATTAATAAAGGGACTAAGCTTTGATTGAATTAATGAAATTGTTCGTAGTGTATGTGTGTGAATGAGTGTGTAAGGGTGTTTCCCAGTGATGGGTTGCAGATGAAAGGGCATAAAACAAATGCTGGATAAGTTGCCGGTTCATTCCGCTGTGGTAACCCCAGATAGGACTAAGCCGAGGACTAAGGACTAAACTGAAAAGAAAATTAATTAATGAATATCTGAAATTTGACTTTATGACCATGTGTTACAATTTACCCTCTGTCTGTTACAATTTACCCCACTGGTGGGGCAATTTGTGTGTATGTATGTGTGTGTGTGTGCATATATATATATGACTGTATGTATGTATGTATGTGTGTGTGTATGTGTATATATATATATATATATATATATATATATATATATATATATATATATATATATATATATATATATATATATATATATATATATATGACTGGCTTGACTGTATATATTTATTTGTTCATTGATAAACAGACAGCTGAAAGGCAATAGAAACATTCTTTTTTCGCTAATTCTTCTCCCAACCGAAAAATAAATGGATAAAAAAAATCTACATATATCATTAATATTTTGGCCACAGAGTTTACATCACAGCAGAAGTGTGTGTGTTTCCAATGTGTTGCCTGTCAGAATGAAAAGAAAGCGAGCGCACAATCAGACAGAACAAGCGGCGCAGCTCTCAACATACAGAAGGCGGGCAAGCGGAGGATTTTAGCCTTCTCCTCCCCCCCTTTCATGAATTAAAAGAACAGTCTGCAGGGGGAAGCGTAGTTAATTCTGATCAGATCTCGCTCTCTCTCCCCGCTTCCCCTGGCGTCTCTCTTGGCCTGACAGACATAGATGGGATCTGACAGTAAACAGCCGAGCGGATGCCGAGCGCGTGATTGACACGCCGGCAGGTCGCGGTGCGCCGCCCAGCACCTAATCCTGCCCTGTCAGGTCTAATTGGAGAGGTGGAGCCCCGTGTCACCGGGCCAACTGACTGGCAGGACCCCGGCTTTGCATAGATATGAGCCGCAGATGAGGGGTGAACTACTACTCCATTGCTAATTGAGATACCAACACACACAAACACTCACACACACACACAAATGCACGTTTTACCATACTGTAAGAGTCATGAAAACACAGTGACAGAAATTTCACACCATATACATGTTGTCGAATGCCGGAAACAGTTTGACTGGTCATTATTTACTGATGATGAGAGCTTTGGTCTCTGACATGAAAGGTGGTGAAAAGAGAAATCATGTGGATGACACCAGTTCAAGGTTGGAAAAAAAACTTAAATAAAGTAAAAAAATTCACAATAATTTAAAAACTAAAACCAAACGTATTAACCACAGACACTGAACAACTCACTGAAATTGAATAATATTATTAGTTTTCAGAATTCATAACCACTCAATCTTTGGTGGAAATTTTGACCTGCAGCTCATTAGAGAAAAAACAGGAGATGCACTTTTATCAACATAGGCTCATTCTGAAAATGTACTCCTATAAACATTTCTGGAGATCACAAATTATGTAGCCAGTAGGCTATGTAGTATGGCTGCATTTTGTCTTTAACATGAACACTATGGTGCAGTATGATGGCATTCCTTTTCTTGCTTACCAGCTGGCCGCTTACCTATGGACAGCTTTTTTGCTGTTACCAGCTTTCCCAGTGGCTCGCCATGTACATCAGCAAACTTGAGACGCAGAGCGGAGTTGACTGTGACGACGGGGTTTGAGTCAGTCAGTTAGTCGATAGTGGCCTCTAGTGGATTTACGCTATAATAGCAGGCATAAATAGCACTTGCGAGAGAAATTTGAGATCTGAAAAACGTATACACACCCCAGTGGCATAGCGGACGGGGCCGCAGGGCGCGCACCGTGGGGAGGCCCCGCGCGATAAGGGCCCACATTTTGCGTTTAAAATGCCCCTGCATTTTACTGACACACCCATGGGCATCGCTAGGCCTATATTTCTACACAGCCCCCATAAAAATTTTGGGATTAGCTCATAAAATGTACATTAAATTATCACCTCAATCCTCTTTAAATTTGATATGAAAACAGTGGCAGAATTTGGCCATATTTCGTTTTCCATTTGATCAGCAAACCACAGCTGTGCAGAGCGAAAGAACAAGGTGTGTGTTTATCGATAACTTATTGTAATGTCTGCTTATTCGCTATAGATACACTTGTATCATTTATACCAATGTTACAGAGGAGCAATCAGGTTTCCAATCTACCTCAGTGCTCACCTCCTCTATAGCGAAATTATAATGCTTAACAAACATTTCATTTCATTTTTATTTCAAAATGAACTACTATATAAAACACATGACAGTGGATGTGGCATTAGTCTATACCAGGGGTGTCCAAACTACGGCCCGCGGGCCATTTGCGGGCCGGCAATCAGTTTTGTGGCGGCCCGCGAGGCTTTTTATAAATATGAATCAAATCTGGCCCGCTATACAAAAATTAACGTAATTCAATAAATAACCACCGAGTGTCACTATGACATGCCTTCAATTAGGCAGCAGTTCCTGTTATGAAGTAAAACGAACCGAACAAACTGAAGGAAACATAATTGATAATCACGTTTTGGCGAGCCATGGCACAACCAAGAAAAAGGAAAATCAACAGTGAGTGCAGGAAATTTTAGTCACATTGGGGCAAAGAATATTTCTTCTCAGAGGTCAGTGGGAAATGTATGTTTAATTTGCCAGGAATCAGTTGCAATAATGAAGGAATATAATATTAAAAGACATTATGAAACAAAACATTAGGCCTTGAGCTTTTACACAGGTGCCGAACGAGATCAACAAGCAAAACAATTAGCAGCTGCCCTAGCAGCTCAACAACAGCAGTTTTTCATGCTAATAAAGTGAAAGAAAATTCTACGCTGGCTAGTTATGCACAGGAAACCCTTCACTGAAGGAGAATTTATTTAGGAGTGTCTGAAGAGTGTTGCAACTGTAATTTGCCCAGAGAAGATTCAAGATTTTAAAAACGTAAGTCTTTCTAGAAACAGTTGAAATGATTAAAATAATTCCATAATACACACACAGACACACACACACACACACACACATATATATATATATATATATATATATATATATATATATATATATATATATATATATATATATATATATATATGTGTGTGTGTGTGTGTGTGTGTGTGTGTGTGTGTGTGTGTGTATATATATATATGTGCGTGTCTGTGTGATGTATGTAAAATTTGGCCCGGGACAACGTTTTTTTTTTTCATCTGGACCTCGGCCCAAAAAGTTTGGACACCCCTGGTCTATACCATACAGTCATGCACTGAAAAGATTAAACACAGTGACAGAACCACTTAGTGAATGTAATAATTGTCTTGTATCAAAAAATAGATTTATTATTTATTATTATGATTCAGATTGTTAAATGTGTGAATTAGCCTATAGGCTTTAAAAAATTATATTTATGCTATTTAATTGGAAAAGTGGCAGTTTTGTTTAATACATGGAAACATTTAATTCAATATTTAATTAATACACTGTACTACAATAAACAGGCGTGTGGAGCATATTTGGCTCATTCAGAACTCAAATTGCTATGCCTGTCTATACGATAGAGTGCTAGTTTAGCATAAGACCTTACCATATTAGTCAAATATTTTTAAATGTATTACTACTAAATTATTACTTATAAATGTAATATTAGGCGATATGCGAACGATGCCATTCTGCTAAAGCAGATTTACCTCATGTGTTTTGGGCATGCCCTAGCCTAGACTGTTCAATTATTGGACAACTATATTTAAAGTTCTATCCAAGGCATATAATAAAGACATTAGGCCTAGCTTGGATTACTATTTTTGGAGTACTTAAACAAGATACAGTCATGTCCAATAATTATCAAGACGCTTATGCCTTTACGTGTCTTATGGCTTGGAGAAGAATATTTCTTGATTGGAAAACAAGTAAACCATCTATAGTTTCACTCTGGTTTAGTGATATGTTGCTGTTTTTAAGATTGGAGAAAATTAAATATTTCTATTAAACGTTTTTATACAGTATGGAATCCAATGATCTCATACTTTAAAAAAGGCCTTACACTTCCCCAAAACTAAAACTAATAGAGGTCTAGGCTTATAAGGATAATGCAATCAATCTCGATGGGCAAACATTACTGTTGGATACTTCCTCATTGTACTATAAAACTCTCTAACTATGTAAATATTTTGTTTAATTTAGTATTAATTTATATATTTTTTTTGCTTTTTTGTTAATATTATTATTAATATTTCTTTTTATATATATATTAATTTTTATCATTATTTTTTTTTATCTTTTTGAAGGGGAGGGAGGTTGTTCATGGGGTGAAAATGTATCCAAAAAAAAAAAAAAAAGTCTTGTCAAACTCTTGTATGTAATAATTCACCTTGTTTTTCTTTCAATAAAAATAAAACCTCCTCGGACCTATTTGAAGATCACCAGAAATGTATATAGAGATACGTAATTAGAATGAGCATGGGTTGACTTTTACACACAAACACATCAGTAAAGTGAATAATTATATAAAAAAAAATTTTTATATTTTAAATGTAAATTAGGCATATTTAACTATCTGCAGTATGTTCTTTAATTTGAAGACGATTATTTGAATCCTTATTTAGTCTAAATGTATTTGTTGAACCCTTAGCATTAGTTTGCTACAACTGAATTATGTGCAAGTAGAAAGCCATGCCCAATACTTAATATTCAATTTCACATACAGTTGATGTCAGAATTAATAGCCGCCTTTGAATTTGTTTTTTCTTTTTTAAATATTTCCCAAATGATGTTTACCAGAGCAAGGAAGTTTTCATAGTATGTCTGATAATATTTTTTCTTCTGGAGAAAGTCTTATTTGTTTTATTTTGGCTAGAATAAAAGCAGTTTTTAGTATTCTACAGAACAAACCATTGTTATAAAAAAACTTACCTAATTACCCTAACCTAGTTATTTTTAATTAACCTAGTTAAGCCTTTAAATGTCACTTTAAGCTGTATAGAAGTGTCTTAAAAATATCCAGTCAAATATAATTTACTGTCATTATTGCAAAGATAAAATAAATCAGTTATTAGAGATGAGTTATTAAAACTATTATGATTAGAAATGTGTTGAAAAAATCAGCTCTCAGTTAAACAGAAATTGTGGGGGAAAAAATAAAAAGTGGCTAATAATTGGGGGATGGGTAATAATTCTGACCTCAACTGTACATCAACATGCTAAAATACAATATCAACTTTTGGTTTATGCAGACTTTAGATACGATTCAATTATTGTATAGCTATGGTTGTACACTGCACCTTTACTGTTGATTTTGGTAACACATTATTTTATGATGTCCTTGTTGCACAATATAGTATGCATAATTACATGAAACTAACATTAAACCTAACACTCATCCGCAACCATTAAGTACATGTGGTTAATTAAAATTACTTCAAAGTACTTAAACATTCGGTTTCTAAAATCAAGCACAGCTTTATATTAAGTGTAACCTTGATTTCTGTTGCTATAATTGTCTTAAACCTCACCCATTTCCCTCCTCATTAGCAAGTAAATTGATTTGCTACACAGCCTGGCCTCAGTGGACACAGTGTAGTGCACATTTATTTATTTACTTGTTTATTTGTGGTATAATTTTTTATAGATATAAGTACAAGGCAAGGTAGAAAATAAACAAAAATAATAAGGGTGGGACTGTTTAATTTAAATTTAATTTCTATAAAATGTGTTACATGCAATGTGTTACAATTTTGTTTGTTTGTTTATTTGTTTATTTATTTATTTATTTATTTATTTATTCATTCATTCATTCATTCATTCATTCATTTATTCATTCATTCATTCATTCATTCATTTAGCTGGAATCAGCTTCCAGAAATGATCAGATGTGCTCCAAAATTAAACGCATTCAAATCAAGACTAAAGCCTCTAAATCCGTTAAAATATTTGAACTCCTGCGACTACCATATGCAACCGGTCCAAGCCAGATCCATGCACGTGGCTGAGAAATAGTAGGTTTTTCGTTATTTTGGGAATTTAGATAAATTGTTTGTATATAAAAAAACATTTCTATTAATAAATGAGTAAATGTTTATGTACAGTTAAAGTCAAAATTATTAGCCCCCCTTTGATTTGTTTTTCTCTTTGCTAAACTATCTTTAACAGGGCAAGGGAACTTTCACAGATTGTCTGATAATATTTTTTCTTCTTGAGAAAGTCTTATTTGTTTTATTACGACTAGAATAAAAGCAGTTTTTATTTTTTAAACACTATTTTAAGGACAAAATTATTAGCCCTGTTAAGCTATATATTTTTTCAATAGTCTACAGAACAAACTGTACAGACACAGCGATAATCCAGCTTCTCTCCCATGGTGCAAGACAACACTGAAAATTCTGTGCGACTACCACAAGGGGGTGAATTCCAACAGTCGTGTCCAAATGTCTCAGCCTAATCTCACGAGAAAACTTAAGTATTTTACGTTTTGTCAGTTTAGTGGTTATTTCATACGAATTTGTACGAGCTCAGTTGTACGAAATTGTACGATTTTAAAAGGGAGGTGTGGCACCCAACCCCACCCCTAACCCTTACTGTCATTGGGTGATGAGCAAATCATACTAAATTGTAGGAATCAGATCGTTAGAATTCCTACGAATAAGCCACTAAATCAAAAAGTTACGAATAGCCATGAAATTGGATTGGTTTAGCTGTGCTTTTACTAAATGAGCAATGTGCTTTGTCTGACAGATTGCACTATAATGTCTGTATTTTCTTTTTCATTCCTTGTTTTAACAAATTTTAATCTGTTTTCATCTGTTTTTAAATTATTTTTAATTCTTTGTTGTTTTTATTTTCTTGTTTCTTTTATTTCTGTTTATGTAAAACACTTTAAATGACCATTGTGTATAAAATGTGCTATATACTGTAAATAAACTAGCCTTGCCTATTTATTTATTTATTTAATTGTTTATTTTTTTGGTAACACTTTTTTTTGATGGTCCATTTGAGTATTAGAAGACTGTCTGCTTAATTTGTTGATACTGCTCCTTTAACAGACATTTTACTGACTATAAGAAACTTTGCAAGCGCATGTCAACTTAAACTAACCCTAACCCTAGCCCAACAGTCTACTTACAATCTAATGAGAATTAATTGCAATGTAACTTAAATTCAACAGACCATCAAAATAAACTGACTATTTATTTATTTATTTATTTATTTATTTATTTGTTTGTTTGTTTGTTTGTTTGTTTGTTAAATACCCTTAATGATTTAACTTTTAAATAACAATATTTAAACATTTCATATGTGAAAGGTTGACAAAATGAAGGCTTCAGCAGCTCAAAAACAGGGAAATTGCACAACGGCATTAATAATGCACATCATATATAAAATGCACATTATTATATATAAAATGTATGTATCATATAATGTAATAATAATGAACAAGTAATGGATATCTGTCAGATAACCAATTCATTATTAAAACATAATCAAATTAATAAATTAAACACCCTGAGGGGCTAAGGCAGACACAATTCAAAAAAAAAAAAAAAAAGCTTATATAATTATTATTTAATTACTTTATTATAATATAACCACAATTATATTCATGCTGTCAGCCATATCCAGGGCATATAGTCATTTGTCAATAGTATGACTGATTTTGCGTGGGTTTCCTCCGGGTGGTCCGGCTTCCCCCACAATTTCAAAGACATGAGGTATAGATGAATTGGGTAAGCTAAATTGTCCGTAGTGTATGAGTGAATGAGAGTGTTTGGGAGTTTCTCTGTGATGGGTTGCAGCTGGAAGGGCATCCGCTGCGTAAAAATTTGCTGAAAAGAAAATGAATGAATCTATATTATTACTATTAATTTTCATTCATTAATTTTCTTTTCGGCTTAGTGCCTTTATTAATCCTGGGTCGCCACAGCGGAATGAACCGCCTATTATTATTATTATTATTATCATTATTTAATAACATACAATCATATAATTTAATTCCTACAAAATAACTTTAATACCCTAAACATTTTCATAATCTGCACTATTGACGGCAGATATATAATATTTTTATGGCTTTTTACTAATTAAATCATTCAGTTTGTGCTAATCATTTTCACCTGCAGGTGTGTGTTTGTTGCATGACCCACAATGTGTGTGTGTATGTGTGTGTGCTGCGAGTGATTGACAGCTGCCACTGACCTGCAGCAGTCAGGAAGCCATGCTGGAGGTCTCGGGGTCAGACGAGCAGCGCTGCTCCAGAGACGACCTCAGCCCTCATCTGCATACAAGCCTTCATTAGCAGCTCAACGCCGCCTGCATAACACCACCATAAATTAATAAGGCAGCTATTGGAGAGTCTGCGGCAGACAGCACATTTAATTAGGCGCACAGGCCATAGCCAAGAGTAGAGAAATATTGTAGTCAACTTCTGGCCACAACATCCAAAGCTGACTGAATCAAGTTTGTACTGTATAGCCTGGGCAAAATTTGAGAAACGCTTTGGTTAGATATTGAGGGTGTGATATTCTCACAGTGAAGTGTTCTTTTAGAGTAAATACCTTTCCAGGAGTACACTGTTAAAAAAAAAAAAAAAACATAGAGAGGCAATCCACACGACTGAGAGGACCATTTTTATAAATATGTAAATATGGGTATCTGTTAGTTTGTGGTTTTGGGCTGTTTGGCGCCCTCTTGTGACTGAATGGTAATAATAAGTCAACCCAGGCTCATTCTGAAAACCTACCACAATATACATTTCTGGAGAGTGCTACATACGCCCCCAGGATGTACGTTTTTTGCAGTTTTTGTTTAGCAAATCTACCAGAGGCCGCTGTGTACACTTTTTGAAATCTCAAATTTCTCTTGTGAGTGCCATTCTCGCCTGCTGTTCTCACATAAATGCACCAGAGGCCGCTGTGTACACTTTTTGAAATCTCAAATTTCTCTCGTGAGTACCTTTCGGGCGTGCTCTTCTCACATAAATCCACCAGAGGCCGCTGTCGACTGACTGACTGACCGAATGATTGACTGGCTGATCGACTGACCCACTGTCCTCCTTGCCCCAAACCCAACAAATAGTGTTTGTAAAAGCCCCGATTAATCCACCCACGCCCTAACCTAACCCCAACGGACAGTGTTTTCAAAAGCAATCCAGACAAAGAAAAGACCTCGTCTGATTTTTGCCATATTTTAACATAGTCTGACCCTGTTATTTATTTGTTATTTATATATATATATACATATATATATATATATATATATATATATATATATATATATATATATATATATATATATATATATATATATATATATATATATACAGGGCTTAACATTAACTTTTTTGATCACCAGCCACTGTGGCTAGTAGATCTCCAACATTACTAGCCACTCGCCATTTTCACTAGCCAAAATTTTGTTGTTTGGAAAATATGTTTTATATAAATAAATGTGACTTTGACATGCTAAAATTACTTGATTTAGATTTTATGCTGTCCACATGCCTCCTCATTTATTTCACTGTTTGTGTGTGTTGTGTATGAGCTTGCTCACTGTGCATGAGCAATTGGGTTGTGTCGCATTGCAATTGGTTTTTGTTGACTTTTTAGGGCTCAGAATAAAGGTTTTACCAAATTCATCTTTAACCACACCAACATGAAATAATTATTGTTTGCCACATATATAAATGTGTCAAAACAAGCAAATATATAGCTGTATACTGTACATGCATTTTATTCAACAAAACTTTTTTCTTTTTTTTTTAGTTAACATTTAAAAAGATCTATTGTCATGCATCTAAAATATACACAGTAATCTGTCCTGGCTAAAGGTCCCAGATCAGCAGTTAACTACATAAATAGGGAGTTAATCTCATATTAAAGCAATGTTATTGTAAAGGATGATAATTAAACTATATTAACAGAAATAACTGTAAGCAAAAGAAAGCAGGTAAAAACATACCACGAGTGATAATGAAAGGATGATCACGTGCCTGAGAATTAAAACGAAAACAGTGACTGCTGCTGTTGCTTAAAAAAAAATATATATATATTTTCAAACTTGAGCTCTTAAAAGCAGCAGTACTGTGGGTACACGAGCATCATTTTTGTCTAGTCTTTTTCTAACGGGAGTGCGCGCGCTTTTAACGGTCGCGCGCATCACATCACCTGTGCACACGAGTAATATTCCTCTCATACGGTATTCACCTGTTTTGTCTCGCGCTAACACAGTTGTTGTTTTCAGTCGTGCAGTTTCTCGATTCTAAGATCACATTTGCACGCATGTTGGGCCATCCTTATTGTCGAACCCTGCTTTAAGAAAACTACAATGTAAAAATTAATTCCAACCTGCCAAAGTGGCTAGTGGGAGCAGCTGTCTAACCCGCGGGTTGGCGGCTGTTAATGTAAAGCCCTGTATATATATATATATATATCTATATATATATATATATATATATATATATATATATATATATATATATATATATATATTTTTTTTTTTTTGGCTTCTGTTTTTGTCCTTCCTGCTTTCTATAAAGGCCCCCATATTGAGGTAAGCGGTCAGATTGTACAGTAAGCAAGAAAGGGAACGGCGTCATATCGTCACATAGTGTTTGTTTTAAAGTTGAAATGCAGCCATATACAGTACTTCTGCTACATGGTTCGCAATCTCCAGTAATGTATACATTTACATTTACATTTATAGAGCTATGTTTTCAGAATGAGCCTATGTTGCAAAAAGTTGGTTAGTGTGCTGCAGTTTTCCTTTTGCTAGCTATACGCTTTTAAGCTCAGATCAGTCTTTTGTGTCTTAGATTAGTTTTGTGGCAATTATTTGTGTAATAAATCAGATAATGTATATCCAGCCGGTTGTTTTTGCAGAATGAAGCCTTTAACAGTCACTGATGCAAGAAAAAACGTTAATATGTACATTGTTCTTTACATATAAGTAGGCCCACACAGAATATCCGCGTGCAAAATTCCGTGGATTTCCGCAGATTTTTAGCCCAATATTAATTCTGTTTATTTACTTGAGTAAATGTGTGTGTAATATCTATATTTTAATCTATATTTATAGTTTTTTAATTAATTACAGTAATATTATTGACTAATATGAAAATGTTCATCTGATTTATGTACATTGCACTTTGTACAGTAATAATTTCTGTCTTTTAGTGTATATATATATATATATATATATATATATATATATATATATATATATATATATATATATTATATGAGAGACTTGCTTTGTTTACCAAATAAAGTGAATCTAATTGGATTTGCATTTTAAACATTAAATACAAGTTAAAAAGGTATTATTTTCTATTTCACATTTTAAGGTTTTAGTTATGATACTCCCAAAATAATTCTGCAGAAATCTGCAGATTTTTACCAAAATTCTCTGCAGAAATTGCAGAAAAACGTTTGCAGATTCCGTCTGGTATAACGCTTTATATAAGGTATAATACTATATTGAATATGCTTTAAAGTTAGTTTAACAGTATTCACTTTGTCTTGGGATAACATGAAAAAATTAAGTTAACTTATTCATTTTTACAAATTTAAGTGGATTGAACCAAAAACCCCAAAAAAACTTAACAATTGTGTTGTTTTTAAAGAAATTTAAACAGTCGTTTGTATATCAGGCTGTCATGGAGCTGAATAAGGTCCGTGTAAAATGATATTTTTTTTTGTATTAGTCTTTGTCTCTTTATAGGGAGTATTTATCATGCAGTTTGCAAGAAAAGAAAAAAACAGATGCAAGTCTGACAATAAAAGTTTTACAACCCAGGCTCATTCTGATTACATACCTCTATGTACATTTTTGGAGAGAGCAAAACACGTTCCAGGAGCTACGTTTTTGTTATGCAAATCCATCAGAGGCCACTGTGTATGCTTTGTCAGATCTCAAATTTTTCTCACGAGTTCCATTAGGGCCTGTTGTTCTCACTTTAATCCACCAGAGGTCGCTGTTGATTGGCTGACTGATTAACTCAACAACCGACCAATACCCCCAACCTCCCCCATCCCCAAATCCAACCAGTAGTATTTTAAAAAGCATCGATTTTTTACATTACTTAGGCATCTATAACTTTTTTTCATTTCAAGCATTATAAACTGTAAATGATGGATAATAAAGCCCAGAGCATCTTCTTCCCTAAGATACATAAACTGTGAATGTGTGAATGTAAATTATTCAGCAACTGTAAATGTTCTAGTTTGGGAAGGTCATTTATGAGAAAGTGCCTCTGACGGTGAGGGAAAGAAGGACACCGATATAGTCTCAACAACTTTTTACAGAAATCTCATTTTGTATGCTAACTTCATCAAATTTGAAATATAAATTCATGAGACACTTTGCTTTCAAGTCATATTTTACCACAGTAAAGCTCAGGAACTGTTACTATTTAAAGTTAGGTAGGTGTAAATCCCCAAAATTGAGTTCTGGCTAACAGGTTTTAATTAGGGAATCAAAGTAACTGATATTACTTAAAAAAAAAAAAACTCTGATAATTCCTTGGAAATTAAAAAACTATATTTCACTTTACTAGTTACTTTAAAAGTAATCTGATTACAAAACTCACCAACACTGATTATCATTCAGAAGATGAAGAATGTTTTGAAAAGTTTGACAAGGATATATATATATATATATATATATATATATATATATATATATATATATATATATATATATATATATATATATAGTTAAAGTCAAAACTATTAGAATTTTTGAATTTTTTCTCTTTTTTAAATACTTTCCAAATGTTTTAACAGAGCAAGGAAAATTTCACAGTTTGTCTGACATTTTTCTTCTGGAGAAAGCCTTATTTGTTTTATTTTGGCTAGAATAAAAGCAGTTAAATTACTATTGATTAAAAAAATTGACTAAATAAATTACTTGACTCAATACTACTTAAAATTCCTATAAATCTCAAAGTATGCAGAATACAAATTAAACAGGATTTTTTTTATTATTATTTGATGGCCTTTTAGCTTCATGCAAAAAGAATAAAAATAAAAAGTTAAGAAATGTGAAACGTGGATCAAAAAGTAATCTCACGGCAATTTGTTACTTTTTAATTTAGTGCCTAATTTGTATTATCTAATTCATACAATTCAGTACAATTTGCTCATCACCCAATGACGGTTGGGGTTAGGGGTGGGGTTGGTTGCCATGCCTTCTTTCTAAAACCGTACATTTTCATATGACTGAGTTTGAATTAGCCAGTAACTGACAAAATGTAAATTACTTTCGTTTCCTCATGAGATCAGGCTGCAAAAAACACAATGTTTAAAATCATCATTTTTTATATACACACAATATTGGCATAACATCCTACTCAATTCATTGTTTCTTGAGCAGTCATCCTTTCAAATAAACCTTCTTTAATTAAAAAAGGTATATACTGCAAATGTTTTTGTACAGCAAAATGCGTATTTTCACTTTCTCCGCTTCTCTGAACTGTATTATACAGAACGTTCGAGGTTACAGAAGTAACCCTTCGTTCCCCGAGGAGGGGAACGGAAGTGCCATGAATGGGAGGATTCGGATCAGAAGCCGCTTATCTGGAGAGTATTGAACGGGCCAATGAATGAAATTAATTGGCAGCGTAAGCTTGCGCAGGTGTGCGACATCTGCAATCATCTCAGCATATAAGCACACCTGAAGCCAGCAGACGCCATCCTTTTAAGCTGAAGAGACTTTCAAACAGCTAAGGGACAGTCATTATGGCGACGGAATATGGCACTTCCGTTCCCCTCCTCGGGGAACGAAGGGTTACTTCTGTAACCTCGAACGTTCCCCTTCGGTTGGGGAACTTCAGTGCCATGAATGGGAGAATATGGAAAGCGCCACAATGACTGCACCTTACCAACACCCCCGATGAGGAGATAGTCAAGCAAGCGTGACGCACCCACATCATGGGGGGCGCGGTCCTCCAACGTGTCCCTGGCCCTAATTTATCCTACTTCAACAGAAGTTTTACGGATTTAGATATATTTTTTGGGAAGTCGTGAGCATCTAGATAATTCTAGGAAATACGACAGTACGTTGGGAAGCGTGCAATCCCGATAGGGAGGACGCTGCGGAGGCCATCCGTTACCCAAGGGGGGGATAGATGGCAGAATTTACCTATGGACTAGCCCTAAAAAGGGGGAGTACGCATAGCAAAGAGTGGTTAGCGGAGAGGGAAGACACGGGTCCGCCCAGGGGGGGGACTTAACCGTGGCGGAATAAGCATATGGGATCGCCTAGTGGGGATCACGCATAGCAGGCACCTATACCCAAAACGCGGGCTGACCAGCGGGCAGACCTACAACGTAGTGGGCCAGCAAGTGACTCCTCCGCTGAGTCAGTGCTGGGGGCCACGGAGGAATCTGCAGGGCTCACCTGACGGGGAACTTTACTGACAGATAAAAAAGGCGCACGTACCTCCGTGTTAGGGAGAATGGCGCAGCAAGCGTGTTTCAACACCCTACCAAGTTGTCTCCTCAATCACCAAAGGGTTACCTAATACCCTTGAGGAAACCGGCTCCACTCGCAGATTGTAAAACCTTGCAAATGTGTTGGGTGTCGCCCAGCCCGCAGCTCTACAGATGTCTGTTAGAGAGGCGCCGCGTGCACGCGCCCAAGAGGATGCAACGCTCCGAGTGGAGTGTGCACGTACTCCCGGGGGACACGGCTGACCTCGACTCGAATAAGCGAGTGAAATGGCATCCACAATCCAGTGGGATAATCTTTGTTTCGATACGGCACTTCCCTGCTGCCGACCGCCATAACAGACAAAGAGCTGCTCAGATGATCTAAAATTCTGAGTACGGTCCACATAAATGCGCAGAGCGCGAACTGGACAAAGTAAAGAAAGGGCTGGGTCTGCCTCCTCCGGGGGCAGCGCTTGCAGGTTCACTACCTGATCTCTAAAGGGGGTGGTAGGAACCTTGGGCACATAACCGGGGCGGGGTCTCAGGATAACGTGAGAGTAATCCGGCCCGAATTCCAGGCACGAGTCACTGACCGAAAATGCCTCCAGGTCCCCGACCCTCTTGATGGAGGCCAACGCAACCAGCAGAGCTGTCTTCAGGGACAGAATCTTAGAGATACTGATTCGAGTGGCTCAAAGGGATCGGATCGCAGACTCGTGAGAACGAGGGCGAGATCCCAAGAGGGCATGAGAGGGGGGCGAGATGGATTAATTCGCCTAGCACCCCTAAGGAACTGGATGACCAGGTTATGCTTTCCCACGGTGCCGCCAGCTACCGCGCTATGATAAGCGGAGATGGCGGCCACGTAAACCTTGAGAGTGGAGGGCGACAGCCTGCTGTCCAACTTCTCTTGAAGGAAAGAGAGCACAACACTAATCTGGCAATTTCGGGGGTCTTCTCTGCGAGAGACGCACCATTCAGTGAATAGACTCCACTTCAGGGCGTAGGCGCGCCTCGTGGAGGGGGCTCTAGCCTGAGTGATGGTATTAACCACCGCAGTCGGTAGGTTACCTAAGTCTTCCTCGCGTCTAAGGACCACACGTGGAGGTTCCAAAGATCGGGGCGAGGGTGCCAGATGGTGCCCTGTCCCTGAGAGAGTAGGTCCTCTCTCAAAGGGATCCGCCAGGGGAGGGCCGTCGCGAGGAGTGAGAGCTCTGATATCCAGGTCCGGTTGGGCCAAAGGGGCGCAACTAGCAGAACCTGTTCCTCGTCCTCCCTGACCTTGCACAGAAACTGCGCGAGCAGGCTCACTGGGGGAAACGCATACTTGCGCATGCCCCGAGGCCAGCTGTGGGCCAGTGCATCCGTGCCGAGAGAGCCCTCGGTCAGGGAAAAAAAAAAAAAAAAAAAACAACTGGCAGTGAGCGTTCTCGGGGGAAGCAAACAGATCGATCTGGGCCTCCCCGAATCGCGCCCATATCAGCTGAACAGACTCGGGGTGGAGTCTCCATTCTCCAGGGCGTAACAGCTGTCGTGAGAGCGCATCGGCTGCACGATTGAGCGTGCCTGGGACGTGAATGGCGCGCAGCGATTTCAGCCGCGGGTGACTCCAGAGGAGCAGACGGCGGGCGAGCTGAGACATGCGGCGAGAGCGCATACCCCCCACGGTTGATATACGCCGCCGCCGCCGTGCGCTACCATGGTGATCGAGTCCAGCTCCATCCCGAGAAAAGAAATCCTCTGCACGGGGGCGAGTTTGCTCTTTTCTCGGTTGACCTGAAGCCCCAGTAGGCGGAGATGCCGAAGCACCTCGTCCCTGTGCATAATCAATTGCTCCCGCGAGTGGGCTAAAATCAGCCAGTCGTCGAGATAACCGAGTATGCGAATGCCCGCGAGCCGAAGGGGCGCTAGGGCACCCTCCGCGAGTTTGGTGAAGACCCGCGGAGACAGAGAGAGCCCGAAGGGGAGGACCTTGTACTGCCACGCTCGACCCTCGAACGCAAACCGCAGAAATTGGCGGTGGCGTGGAAGAATGGAGACATGGAAATACGCGTCCTTCAGGTCTATGGCTGCAAACCAATCCCGAGGACGAACGCATTGGAGAATGCGCCTCTGCGTGAGCATTCTGAACGGCAGCTTGTGCAGACAGCGGTTCAAAACGCGCAGATCTAGGATTGGCCGTGACCCACCGCTCTTTTTGGGTACGATGAAGTATGGGCTGTAAAACCCACTCTCCATCTCGGCTGGAGGAACCGGCTCGATTGCACCCTTCGCCAGGAGGGCAGCAATCTCCTCTCGCAAGACAGGGGCGGACAGGGGGTTGACCCTGGAGAAATACACGCCCGTAAACTTGGGGGGCCGTTTCGCGAACTGAATCGCGTAACCGAGTCTGATTGTGCGTATGAGCCACCGCGAGGGGCTGGCCCGCGCTAACCAGGCAGGCAGAGCCCTCGCTAATGGAGTCATCGCTACAATCGCTGACGTACCAGCGGTGGGGCAGCGCGGAGTATGTGTGCTGATCCGGGAAGCACGAGGGTCCCGCGGAAAAGCTGGAGGAGAGCGATTCGCTCTGGCTCCGCACCCTGACTCCTGAGAGGGGGCTGGAGGGCTGAGGGAAGGGAGACCGTCCCCCCAGCGCTCGTGAGCCACTGGCGAAGCACGTAGAGTCTGCGAGCCGGAAGGCAGCGCGTCCCGGACTGGCAGAACTCGTGCAGTCACATCCGGGGAAGGGAAAAAGTGCTCTTTTACTGATGTTTTGGTGGCACTGAAAAGTACCGTTGTTATCGGGGCCCCGCCCTCCAGCGGGGAAAGAGCAAGTTTCCTCTTCTCCGGATGGCCTGTCTCAGGGACGCTTCGCGGTCCGTTTACCGGACTTAACGGCGCCCTGGGCAGGAGGGGCTGCCTGCTTTCGAGGTGAACGCCGCGCCCGCTTGGCCGGAGGCGCAGGCGGGGGCGGGGCAGCACTCGTTGGCGGGCGCCCTCGGCGAGGAACAGCGGAGGTGGATGGCTCGGCGGGCGGAGCGGGCTTACGGCCACGCCGATAGATGACATTGCCCATCGCATCCGACTGCTCTTTCACCGCCTTGAATTCCTGGGTGAATTCACCGACGGTGTCGCCGAACAGGCCAGCCTGGGATATGGGCGAGTCAAGAAAGCGAACTTTGTCAACGTTGCGCATATCGGCCAGGTTTAGCCAGAGGTGGCGTTCCTGAACCACAAGTGTGGACATCGTCCTCCCCAGCGCACACGCGGCGGACTTAGTAGTCCGAAGAGCATAGTCGGTCGCGGTGCGCAGCTCATGTAATAAGCTTGGGTTGGACCCGCCCTCGTGCAGCTCGGCCAGCGCCTGCGCTTGGTAGCGCTGGTAGGTGGCCATCGCGTGCAAAGCAGAAGCAGCCTGGCCCGCAGCCTTATAAGCTCTGGCTCCGAGGGAGGCAGACAACCTACAGGCTTTGGACGGGAGGCGGGGCAAACCCCGCCACGTAGAGGCGCCGCGCGGACAAAGATTGACCGCGATAGCGCGCTCCACTGACGGGATCGCCTCATACCCCCTGGCAGCTCCGCCGTCAAGGGCGGTGAGGGCGGAGGCACTCGCAGCACGGGCAGAAAAAGGTGCCCTCCAGGACTGCGTGAGCCTACTGTGCACTTCCGGGAAGAAGGGGACGAGAGGCTTCGAAGGCTTCGCCTTCTGGTCCTCTACGTAGCACCCATCTAGTCGGTCCGGCCGCGGAGCTGGGGGATAAACCATCTCCAACCCCACTGCCGAAGCAGCCCGGGAAAGCACGGCTAACATGTCCGCTTCAGGATCCGATTTGACAGCGCTCACCTGCCCGGAGGGGGCGAGCGGGTCCGGATCTTCGTCGGACAGTGAAAGCCCACCCTCCGATGCCGCGGAGGACATCTGATCTCCGGTGTCAGCGAGTGTGAGAGCTACCATCTGGTTAGACGGATCACTCTCACCACCCGAAGCTTGGATGGAGCGCCGTGAGGAGCGAGAGGTCCGCGAGCCCGTGGGCGGCGGATTAGCTCCCGCTGAAACCCTCAGATCTGCCCGAGCGCCCGCTGCTTTTTTAGAACAGGAGGCAACTGGGGTGGCTCGCTCTCTTGCGAAAGTTAGCCGCGATCTTAGCTGTGCAACGGTCATGGCATCGCAATGACGACATGAACCGCCCGCGAGCACCGCATTAACATGCTGGACCCCCAAACATGCAATGCAGTGATCGTGTCCATCATCCGGAGACAGGAAACCCCCGCATCCAGAAACGCACAGTCGGAGCGCCATCCTGAAAAGGACGTGCTGCACGACTGTGTTGCTCTTTTAGGAAAGTTGCAACTATACGCACCGCTCTGGAGGACCGGACCCAAAGAACCGCAGGCAAGGGAGTAACCCAGCTCGACCGTCTGCCACCGCGAAGACCCACTCTGGACCGGGAGACACACTCGTTCGCTCTGAAGTGCTGATCAGCAAGAGGAACCCTCATCGACTCACTCAGAAAGGATCTGAAGCGAAAAGGATGGCGTCTGCTGGCTTCAGGTGTGCTTATATGCTGAGATGATTGCAGATGTCGCACACCTGCGCAAGCTTACGCTGCCAATTAATTTCATTCATTGGCCCGTTCAATACTCTCCAGATAAGCGGCTTCTGATCCGAATCCTCCCATTCATGGCACTGAAGTTCCCCAACCGAAGGGGAACTGTTGAATTTATGCACAGTATTTTAGGCATGTATATTTTAAGTTATTGTAATTAAATTACCTAAAAAAAAGAGAAATAATCCCCTACATTACTTTTTCAGCAGAAAAGTAGACTGAAAATATCTGTTAAAGATCAGTTTTCCATGTTTTATAATTCATGTATGATTAGTTTTTTTATTCTTCCCCATTTTATTTATGCTTTTGAGTTGTATAAAGGCACCTTGATCTTTCTTCCAACTGAAAAAAAAGTTTAAAAGAGTGACTTTTATTAACATTTTAATAGTTTAAATTGATATATTGCCTGGTGAGGAATCTCGCTAAGGATCTGGGAGTCCTTATAGCAAACTTATGTGTGTGTTGCTTCAAGAAGGCAAACATTTATTTGTGTTGTGTTTTATTTTCATTTGTTTATTATTCATTTATTCACATTTAATAATTATATTTAATCATATGATCATTAGACATTTTTACAACTATAATTTTATTGATTATTACTTAATGATTTGATTATTATTATTCATTATTATGTGTCAGCTGATTATGTTTTACATTTTACTATACTACTAGTTCCCTATAATTATTGCCCTGAGAGAACTTCCTCCAGAGCACAGCGGACATCCCAGTGCTCCTGCCTACAGCTTGGTCCAGCTGCCACAGTCAAGATCATTTCCTTTAACAGGAGGAAACGGGATTAATGGTGCGACAATTACAGATACAGAAAATTAGTATGTTGTGAGCCATCTTCCGCTAACAAGAGTCCACCATTTTGAGGGCTTGAAAATAATCATTGCTTTATTAATATTTCATGTTTTACATATTGTTATAGTGTTATGACTGTGTGGATTGAAGCAACACTTGTTTTTAAGAGTAAGAGAAATGGGAATGTCTCCATTTCATGTCAAAATGTCTCCAATTTTCCATTGCTGTTGCTTGAGGTGTAATAACACTTGTTGGATTTATTCTGCTCATACGCAACTAAGATTATTCAATAAACTCTGCTCTTTCTTTATCATTACTTCATCTGCTTCTGCTCTCTCTAGCTTTCTCAGTCATCTCCTATATTCATAGTTAGTTCAGTTGAATACTGGTTAGCAAGTTTGGGTATTAAGTGGCTTCGCTGGCTTGTTGTCTGGATACCCAAGACAAGCGAAGTTACAGAGAGAGAGAAAGAGAGAGTGTTATGACAGTATATTTTCTGTTATTTTACAGACTTATCTCTATATATATTATACATTATGTCATTTCAAACTACTAGAATATCAATTAAAGTCACTGATAAACTTCAGAGTTGAATTTTCAACATCAGAAGTCGACAAAGTAGAGCTCAAGCTCCCATAATGCAAGTCACAACCCTAAATGATACAAAAACAATACAGAATTTGTTAATTACCAGATATATTTTTTTACAGTGTAGTTAAATTACAGTAACACACCATACACACTGTGTGGATTCAAGCCACACTTGTTTTTAAGAGTAAGAGATTAGAGAATGTCTCTATTTTAAGGTCTGTTTTGGCTCTGGACAATGTTGTAAAGCAGTAATTTTCCATTGCTGTTGCTTATCGTGTAATAACACTTAACGGATTTATCCTGGTCAGACAAATCATACGCAACTAAGATTATTCAGTAAACTCTGCTCTTTCTTTATCATCATTACTTTGTCTCCTGCTTCTTCTCTCTAGCTTTCTTAGTCATCTCCTATAGCAGATTGTTAGTTCAGTTTAATACTGGTTAGCATATTTGGGTACTGAGCGGCTCCTCTGGCTTGTTGTCTGGATACCCAGAGAAACAAACATTTTCTGACAAGATCTGGCAACCGGGATTAGATCTTATTTATCTGGCATGGAGAATGTGTTTTAGCACTGGGTTGGTGTTGTATATTACGCTACAAAAACCTTGTAATAAACCGTCAGTACAATTTCTGTAATTTTACAGATGTATGTATCTATATACTATACATTCCATTACTTCAAACTACTAGTACATCAATAAAAGTTACTTTGATGAACTCCAGAGTTGAATTTTCAACATCAGAAATCGACAAAGCAGAGCTCAAGCTCCCAAAATGCAATTCACAACCCTAAATGATCCAAAAACTAAATACAGAAACTGTTAAGTAAGGTCAAGAATCTTGGTGTGACTCTGGATTCAGATCTGAGTTTCAATAGTCATGTCAAAGCAGTCAGTAAATCAGCATACTATCATCTCAAAACATAGCAAGAATCAGATGCTTTGTTTCTAGTGAAGACTTAGAAAAACTTGTTCATGCTTTTATCAGCAGCAGGGTGGATTTCTGTAATGGACTCCTCACTGGTCTTCCTAAAAAGACAGTCAGACAGTTGCAGCTCATCCAGAACGCTGCAGCCAGAATTCTGACCAGAACCAGAAAATCAGAGCACATCACACCTGTCCTCAGGTCTTTACACTGGCTGCCAGTTACATTCAGAATAGATTTTAAAGTATTATTACTGGTCTATAAATCACTAAATGGCCTAGGACCTAAAGACATCACAGATATGCTCACTGAATACAAACCTAACAGATCACTCAGATCTTTAGGATCATATAAACTAGAAGTTCCAAGAGCTCAGTCAAAGCAGGGTGAATCGGCTTTTAGCCACTATGCCCCTCGCTGCTGGAATCAGCTTCCAGAAATGATCAGATGTGCTCCAACATTAGGCACATTTAAATCAAGACTGAAAACACATCTGTTTAGCTGTGCCTTTACTGAATGAGCACTGTGCTGCGTCCGACAGATTGCACTATTATGTTTTTCTCTTCTTCTTCATTCTTTTATATCACATTTTACCTGTTTTTATGTTTTGTTTTGTTTTTACACATTTTTATTATTTGTTTTTTTTTATTTATTTTTTTTGTTTCTTTTATTCTTGTTTATGTAAAGCACTTTGAATTGCCACTGTGTATGAAATATGCTATATAAATAAACTTGCCTTGCCTTGCCTTAAGATATATTTTTTACAGTGTAGTTAAATTACAGTAACACACCATACACACTGTGTGAATTCAAGCAACACTTGTTTTTAAGAGTAAGAGATAAGAGAATGTCTCTGTTTTAAGGTCTGTTTTGGCCCTGGACAATGTTATAAAGCAGTAATTTTCCATTGCTGTTGCTTATGGTGTAATAACACTTAACAGATTTATCCTGGTCAGACAAATCATACGCAACTAAGATCATTCAATAAACTCTACTCTTTCTTTATCATCATCACTTCATCTCCTGCTTCTGCTCTCTCTAGCTTTCTCAGTCATCTCCTATATTGATAGCAGATTTTTAATTCAGTTGAATACTGGTTAGCAAGTTTGGGTATTAAGTGGCTCCTCTGGCTTGTTGTCTGGTACGATTTTTAAAAGGAGGCGTGGCACCTAACCCCACCCCTAAACCTAACCGTCATTGGGGGATGAGCAAATCGTACTAAAATGTACGAATTAGATCGTAGGAATTTGTACGAATTAGCCACTAAATGAAAAAATTACGAATTGCCGAGAGATTGTGTTGGTTTTAACACTGGGTTGGTGTTGTATATTACGCTACAAAAACCTTGTGATAAACCACCAGTACATTTTCTGTCATTTTACAGACTTATTTCTCTGCATATTATACACAATAAAAGCCACTTTGATGGACTCTAGAGATGTATTTTCAAAATCAGAAGTCGACAAAGCAGAGATCAAGCACCAATGATGCAACCGTAAATGAACCAAAAACACCACAAAATATAGAAACTGTAAATTAACAGATTTTTTTTACAATAACACACCATACACACATGTGCATGACATCCCAAAATCCCAGTATCAACCTTTTAGAGTTTTGAAATGTTTGCATTTTCAAGCCCCCAAAATGGTGGAATCTCAGACATACTGATTTTCTTTATCTGCAATTATCGCACCAATAATCCCGTTTCCTTCTCCACCTGTTAAAGGAAATGATCTCGATTGTAGCAGGAAGCTGGACCGAGCTGGGCAGAAGCACTGTGATGCCCGCTGTGCTCTGGAGGAAATTCTCAGGGCAATCGATGGTAGGGATTAAGGCTGGGTTTTGGGCTCAAAGGCCTGGATCTCGGCGTTATCCTCCAGGGGGGACGTTGGGAGCGCAAGTGGAGAGTCGAGGAGCTAACCTGGAACTGTCAAGTGCGCATGAAGGGCTTCTGAAAGCCAGGCAGGAAGATTCGCAGGGGCCGCTTCAATGCGCGCGTGCTCACCATGCCATGCTAACCTTATTCAATATTCTATGGAAGACGGAGCTGCTCAAAGTTTGAACTTGAGGAGGGAGAAAAGCAGCCTCTGAGAAGACTGGATGTGCTCTAACTCACTATAGAATCATGCCAGGCATCCATATTGATTCTGAATGGTCAATGCAATCATCTTCACTTCGCAATCCCCGGGGTGAAACCCAAGTCGACGCTTGAATTCACGACTCATTACAAAATGAGAGTGAAAAAAACACCCGCGCACAAGAAGACCATAGGGAAATTACAGGAGAGCTATGGTGAATCTCAGAATTAAACAGCATAATTAATCATAGCAGGGGGAAAAAAAGAGTGCATGAGAAGCGGGAAAAAACAACCACGTTACTAATAAACTTAATAATAATTGCATTTCTTTTCCACATCAGAAAACGCAATCAGCTCAAGCGTGAATTGACTGACTAATCTGCATCTGCTGGCCTTCAGAGCCTAAAAAGCACTGACCTGAAGACAGCAGCACCAAATCTGCCCGAAAAAGGGGGTTTTATTCATAGTTTTCATAGCAAAGCCATGACTTTTGTCAAATAAAACAAAAGAAGAAGATGAACAATTAAAATACTATTAGAATGTACAGTAGCTGCTGTTCAGATGTTTGGGAAAGTATAATGATTTCCATAAAATTACTGAGCCTAGCAAAATTGCTTTGATATTGATAATACTAATGCAAGAAATCACAATTCACCGTTATGAAAACTGCATAAATTAAAATCTTGAAAAATGGATCCTACTGAAAAACATGATTTTTTGTTTGCATAATCCTAATCCATTAATCCTAAAATATATAGAAACTGTAAATATATAATAATAATAATAATAATAATAATAATAATATATAGTTGAAATCAGAAGTTTACATACATAATAAAAAGGCACATGCATTTAAAAAAACAAAAGGTCAGATGTTAATGTGACAAAGCTTTTTCTCTTTTTAGGTAAGTTAGGATTATCAATTTTTTTTCTGTTATTCTTAACAGCATTAATATGGGAAAATCAACAAGCCAGAATCAACAACAACAAAAAAGCCAGATTACACTTTGCTAAATTACACTGGGAAAAAGAATAATGTAAGAAGAAATGTCCTGTGGTCTGATGAAACTGAGATTGAACTGTTTGGCCGTAATGACCAGTGTTACATTTGGAGGTCAAAGGGGAAATCTTACAAGCCTAGGAACACAATCCCAACTGTGAAGTATGGAGGCGGCAGCATCATGTTGTGGGGCTGTTTTGCTGCAGGAGTGTTCACTTCACAGCATAGATGGCATCATGAAGAAAGAATATTATGTAGAAATACTGAAGCAACATCTCAAGACATCAGCCAGGAAATTAAAATTTGGCCACAAATGGGTCTTCCAAACAGATCATGACTAATTAGTTGAAATGTCCTTTAAGGACAACAGAGTGAATGTTTTCAAGTGGCCATCACAAAGCCCTGACCTTAATCCTATAGAAAATTTGTGGGCAGAGTTAAAAAAGCTTGTTTGAGTAAGACAGCCAACAATATCTGACACAGTAACAGCAATTCTGTTAAGAGGAATGGGCCAACACTATTGTGAGAAGCTTGTGAGAGGATACCCAAAACATTTGATCAAAGTTAAACAGCTTAAAAGCAAAGCTAAAAAAATAAAAGGAAATGTATGTAAACTTTTGACTGTCTAGAAATTAATAAAACATTCTCAATTTTTTTTTCTCATTAGGCATTTAGCAAATGTAAATAATTTAGGTAATCCTAACAGATCTAAAATAGTAACCATTTAGTATGATTTACCATCAGACATGAAAAAAACTGGTTATGTTCCTTTTTTAGAGTGTATGTAAACTTCTGGTTTCAAATGTATCATTTACTCTCATGCCTGATATAAAACTTGAGTTAAACATGTAAAACTAGGGTAACTGATTACAAGTAACTTGAGTTACGTATTAAAAAATAAAAAAACTTTTATAAGTAACGAGTAAAGTAACGCATTACTAAGTAATAAGTATTAATATTTGAGGTACTTTAAAAAAAAAAAAAAGGTAACACAAATTACTTTTTTGTTAATTAAATTAGCTCTAAAAATTAATTGCTGAATTAAAATTAAAATTGTCATAATGAAGAGATATGAGATATTATATTATCTTATAAATCTATGAGAGATAGTGTTATTATTCTGAACTCGTTGTAGAAAAGAAAAAGGGGATTGTCTCAATGTACTGTGATCTTAAGACAAGTCCAAACGTAGCAAACACATCGCTAATCTATAGCTGTGGGGTCAGGAAGTTTACAGATAACATTAACCTAAAATATTATTTTTTTAACGTGTTTTTCAAAGGAAAATGTTGGTGTAAGTTATACAGTGCGTTTGCAGCTGCTATATTAAAAAAAAAATTTTTAAAAAAGAAAGAAAGAGATCAAGCCTCAGCAAAGTAATAAAAAGTAACTCAAAGATAATGCAAAAGTAATGTAACGCATTACTTACTATAAATAGTAACTAAGTAAAGCAACTAGTTACTTGTTTGGGGGAGTATCTCAATATTGTAATGCATTACTTACTAAAGTTACTTTCCCCAACATTGCATGTGACACTGAAGAGCACATGGAGCAATAAATGACAGGATTAAATAACATTTTTAAATACATTTCACAAACTTCTCAAAACAAATGAACCATATCTGTGATTACACTTTGATCATACAGAGAATTTAGTTTTACTGAAAGGTTGCACTGTTAATTTGAGTCACATATTTGAGCAGGCAGTAGCACCACACATGGACTGACATACAGTTGAAGTCAGAATTATTAGCCTCCGTTTATTTTTTATTTTTTTGCCCAATTATGGAGAGAAGATATACTAAACACATTTCTAAACATAAGAGTTTTAATGTCTCATCTTTAATAATTTTATCTTATCTTTGCCATAATGACAGTAAATAATATTTGACTAGATATTTTTCAAGACCCTTCTCTTAAAGTGACATTAAAAGGCTTAACTAGGTTAATTAGGTTAACTAGGCAGGTTTGGGTAATTAGGCAAGTCATTGTATAATGATAGTTTGTTCTGTAGATTATTGAAAAAGCTTAAAGGGGTTAATAATTTTGACCTTAAAATGGCTATAAAAATGTTAAAACTGCTTTTATTGTAGCTAAAATAAAAGAAATAAGACTTTCTCCAGGAGAAAAATTATTATTAGACATATTATGAAAATTTTCTTGCTCCGTTAAACATCATTTGGCATATTTTTAAATAATAATAATATATTTTAAGGTGAGATTATATATATATATATATATATATATATATATATATATATATATATATATATATATATGTATATATATATATATATATATATATATATATATATATATATATATATATATATATATATATATATATATATATATATATATATATATATATATATATATATATTAAATCCAACAGAAATTGAGCAGTTTTGTTTTGAAAACAGTAATTACATGACAAGACAATTATTTAAAAGAAGAAATTGCAATTTCATTACTCATTAAATGAGAAATTAAAAAAGTATTTGTGTGAGAATTTGAGAGTGTGTGGGTGTTTCTCAGTATGGGGGTTGCAGCTAGTAGGGCATTAAATATGTAAAACATATGCTGGATAAGTTCATTCCAATGTGGTATTCCCTAATAAATAAAAACTAAAAGAAAATTAAAGTTTTTTTTTTTTTTCCAAAATGGCAATTGATCACAATAGCTAAATCTTTTTGTTCGTAGTTATTCCACCAAATACGGATATCTTAACTTTTCAAAAATTAATTCACATACACTGCGTTACCTAAAAATCTATCAAACCTATATCTGAAAATAAGGCAGCTTTTTGCAAAATATATGCCAAAATGCTGAATGTTTTACAATGTATAACAGGGAAGAAAAGTCATCAGAGTAGTTTGTAAAAAAAATAAAAAATGTTTTACTCATTTAAGAAAATCATAAATCAAAAAAAGAGATGCTTTACAAGTGATCTGTTTATTTCTCCTTCAGCTGTATATGTGTTGGTTGGGGAAAAGAGTGAAAGTACTCCAGGTGTTTGGTGTATTTGAGTGTTTTCGGCTGATAGTGGCAGCAGCATTTACAGCAGCATTCATCAGTTTGACCATTAGATGATCAATAACAGCATCCTTACTCCCAGCACTGCCATCAATCGAGGTATCAGAATCGAAACACCCACCGTGACCCGGACAATCGATGTCTAGTCTAAGGACAAACATGCGCTGAAGGAATCCGGCATATCCTGTTCTGGAAAAAAAAAGAGACAGGGCTTAGTTATCATACATTTTATTACACTTAATACTTCTCTGAGAGGCTTTATGTTGTTTATTTAATATGCAGTTGAACTCAGAATTATTAGCGCTACTTTGAATTTGTTTTTCGCTTTTAAATATATCCAAAATTATGTTTAACAGAGCAAGATTTTCACAGTACGTCTGATAATATTTTTTCTTCTGGAGAAAGTCTTTTTTGTTTTATTTCTGCTAGAATAACAAAGTTATAATTTCTTTTAAACAAAATTAAGGGGGCTAAAAATTCTGACTTCAACTCTATGTGGCACATCTTTTTTTAGACAAAAATACTATGTATGATCTGCAATCATTGCTTTGTGAATTGTTTTCATCATAAAAATGACTATATACAGTGCTCAGCATATATAAGTATACCCCTCACAAGTCTACCTTTTAAATTCATATTTTTAATAGGAAGCATTACAATAATATATTTGTGCATGTACATTAGATTAGTCAATACTGAAGCCAAATCTGGAGCTAATCTAACAAAAAACCTTACAAAAACTGTCCGAAAACTAGTACACCCAAGTTTATATGTTATAGAAAAATATTAATGCACATTTAAAAATCAAGAGAAAAAAATGGAAAAATGGAAATATTTTGTTGAAATTTAGTAGGTTGTAATTTTTTGCAATATTTTACTTGAATTTAATCATATTGTCTTTCAACTCTCTAAATATGTTTGGTGACTTAAGTATTATTTTAATAAATAGATCTGTTTAATAAATCAGTTTGGTTTAAACGCACCAAAATACATTGCCTGTTTTCAATGAAAATTAGATAAAAATATAAATTTTCAAAATAGCATGTACTCAGTTATACTGAGCACTGTTTATATTGATGTTTATGAATATTATAATATGACTAATATATGATGATTATAATCAAAATTATAATTACAAATATAATACAAATATAGTTTAGTTTAAATGTAGTTTACTGTATTAATTTAGTTTAATATTTTGAAACTATTTTATTTATAATTTAATATATTTTGAAGTACGGCAAAGATTTACAAATGCATTTTTGTTAGGCAAGCTTTTTATTATTATTATTATTATTATTATTATTATTATTATTATTATTATTATTATTCAGTGTTGTAGAGTTAGAAAAAATACTATTAATCAGTTTTATAAATTCAAAAAAATTGATATTTCCTAAAGATTTTTTATTTTTTTTAATGATTACACGATACATAAAAAATACATTGACAAATTTGGACATCAAGAAAATCAGGATTTTTAGTGACTATAAGACACTTTGACAAAAAATAAATAAATTGTATTGTTATGGCATGTGATTACGAAAATAAGCAACACATTTTATAAATAACTTAAAATGTATGATTTTTGAATGATCCATACTGAAGACTGAATTTACGTTGCTGAAAATTCAGCCTAGAAAATATTTACATTTTACAATATTAGCCTATAAAACTATTTTCAATTGGAAATAGTGCCAAAATCTAATAATTTAGTGCTAAATTGTAGTAAAATCGAACCATTTTGTGCTAAAATGTAGTCAAATCGAACCATTTTAAGCAGAAAAAAAATGTCTTTGGACACCAAATGTAGCTACGTATAGAATCACAATTATAGAAATGCTTACCACCATCTGAGGATTAAAAAAATGATTCAATTATGCCTCTTTGTAACGGTATTTTTGACTCAGAGGCTTACAGTTTCCCCTTCAGATATGCTGTGTAGCTGAGCTGGATTTGGGATGTATTGATATTGATAAGAGCTGCTCCACCTGTGGCGGTATGAATCGTTTGGAGTCGGACGGACGCATCTGAATTCAAGCCTCGGAAAGACACGGATGAGCAGCGGTACGTGCCTCGCCTGTTTATCAGACCAACCGGACATTCAGATTTACTTCAGACTCCAAAACTTTCCTGAAAGTTGAGACGAGACTACTGATATACAGAGACAAAGGATTCAACAAACGACGACGACTTTTTGTAGCTTATATAACGATAAGCATATCGGGGTCCTCACGCGAGGTTCAGTAGGTTGTCTAAAATTAATTAGCAATATATTTTGCATTTACCCTTTTAAAAAAACTCAATAATGAGTAAAACGTGTCTCTAATGACAAAAATTCTTAACATACGTCGCGTTGTCATTCATCAGCGGTTACAGGTGTGAGTCAGAGCGGTGCGAATGAATCGTATGAAGAGAATGATAATGTCATACAGGTTCAAAACTGAAAGTTCAACAAGCGGGACATCTAGTGGTCAGTTTGTAGCGTTGCATGAGAAACTTAAGCGCGAGCAACACAACTACAACTTAATAACCCTGTCATAAGCATCACCTCGAATTAAGGTAACTAAAAAGATCGATAAACAATCAATTTGTGTTTTAACGGTGCATTTCGCAATCATTTTGTCAAGAACTGGAATATTTGAGGAATAAGATTTTAGATTTGAGGAATAAGATTTTAGACTTTTTTACTCAGACTCTATTTAGATACAATAAACCCCGATACAGCAAACAATTATTTTATTGCGAGACATTATTTTCTTGATAAACGATTAGGGTGTAAACAAATGTTCTTTAACAAGAGGCTGAACAAAATAACCTGCTAGTTTGAAAGTCTCTAATGGAATTGATTTAACGAATTATTCAGAAGCTGTTTTAAAATATCAATCTCAAATACGTTTTTTATTGTAAAAGAAAAACTATGCAGCACATTTAACATTTAGCCATGAACTTTGATTGAATAATTTCAGTGATAAATAATGTAAATTGTGGGACACATGGGGTCGTAATACTGTTTAAGCATTTTATATTATCTTAACTAAATCTTATCTTAACTAAAATGGTTATATAAATCAAATATCATATTTTTTTGAGTCGGCTTTAAAAACTGTAATATATTTTTGAACAGTCATTTACAAAGGCTGGATTTAAAAAAAATTTTTTGCCTCTTAAAAATCATCAATGTGACTACGCTCAGAAATCATTTTGTTTTATTATGTTTCCTAACCACAGCATTGTTTTATCCATATCCGTTCTATCCATAATACTACTTTTTTTTTGAAAATGCATACTTGCACAGACCCATCTTCCTAAATTTTCAATCTATATTATACAAGTGAGAAAAAAAAACAATACACACCATAGTTTAGTTTATGCACACCACACATATATATATATATATATATATATATATATATATATATATATATATATATATATATATATATATATATATATATATACAGTTGAGGTCAGAATTATTAGCCCCCTTATTATTTTCCCCCTCAATTTCTGTTTAACGGAGAGATTTTTTTCAACACATTTCTATTCATACAAGTTTTAATAACTCATTTCTAATAACTGATTTATCTTTGCCCTGATGACAGTAAATAATATTTGACTAGATATTTATCAAGACACTTCTATACAGCTTAAAGTGACATTTAAAGGCTTAACTAGGGTAATTAGGCGGGTTAGGGTAATTAGGCAAGTTATTGTGTAACGTTGGTTTGTTCTGTAGACTATCAAGAAAAAATTACCTTTAAGGGGCTAATAATTTTGTCCCTAAAATAGTTTTTAAAAAATTCAAAACTGCTTTTATTCTAGCCAAAAATAAAACAAATACGACTTTCTCCAGAAGAAAAAATATTATCAGACATACTGTGAAAATTTCTTTGCTCTCTTAAACATAATTTGGGAAATAAAAAAAAGAGGGGGCTAATTATTCTGATTTCAACTATATATATATATATATATATATATATATATATATATATATATATATATATATATATATATATATATATATATATATATATATATATAAATTGTATTTATTTATTTTTTCATCACAAATAATGTGAAATGTTTTAAACTGCCGGAAATTCATTGCATTGACGTTGACATGAATAAGTGAATGATGATAATTGATGTTATTTTACAGTGAAATAATGTTTTTAAAGGTGAAGGTAAATATTTCTTGTGTGGTTAATTATAGTATACCGAAATGAAAATTAGATTGTTTTTAATTATTGAGTGGCTGTCTAACTAATGATGTAATCTGATTGATTGTGGGATAAAAGGGCAAAGTGAGAATTGTCACACACTGAGTAAGGCATTGTGCCGAAACATGTTTTGTTTCACTGACAAATCAAAAATAAAAACTATACGAAGACATTATTTAATGAGTGAGAATCATGACCTTATGAATAGATTGCTATTTAAAATATGAATTTAAACGATGGATTTGTGAGGGGTGTACTACTTTTTTTATTAACTATTTTAAGGTCAAAATTATTAGCCCCTTTAAGCTATTTTTTTTTAGATAGTCCACAGAACAAACCATTGTTATACAATGACTTGCCTAATTACCCTAACCTGCCTAGTTAACCTAATTAACCTAGTTAAGCCTTTAAATGCCACTTTTTAGCTGTATAGAAGTGTCTTGAAAAACATCTAGTCAAAATTATTTCAAGTCATCATGACAAAGATCAAATAAATCCGTTATTAGAAATGAGTTATTAAAACTATTGTTAAGAAATGTGTTGAAAAAATATTTTCATGAATATATATATATATATATATATATATATATATATATATATATATATATATATATATATATATATATATATATATATAGTTAGTTAGTTATTTACTATGTGATCAAAAACATTTAAATGTGAAATTGACATTGTGCAACATAAGCAAAGACAAGAGACACATTTTACAAGATTGATTTATTAACTATAATACAGGTCACAGAAGGCCTTACTGTTTATACACCATTCCCATTGAGACTAATTACCAACTTCTTGGCATGTTTTTTGTCAATGTAACTTCATTTACTTCAGTATTTTTTTTTCATTGTACAATTTTTTTTTTTCTTTCTTTTGTATTTTTAATACTGAGAGTGGTAACCCCCTCTCTCTGACCTGGTCTTGAATCATGCAGTACATCATTGTTGGCCTTTACACCATTCACAAAAAAAAAAAAAAAAAAAAAAAAAAAAACTTTAAAAATGTTGCCTCATTTTTTAATAATTAAAAAAAAAACATAAAAAGAAAATCTCCTCTATCACCATTGACTACTGGGCAAAGTGTCAGACCCCCTAACGTACAAATAAACAACCATTCTGAATATAGTTTTGCTCCTTTCTCCTTTAACTTAATCTGTCACCATTGTTGAAAACCAAAAATGAAAATGAACATAGAACAAAATAAAGTGATGCAGCCAAATAGGATTGCTGAACCAATGTCACATTTTAATACACGTTTGTCATATCGCATTTCGTTGTCTCTCCCTGCCTTTTTTTATTTTTCTCAAAGCACAGTCTTTGGCTGCGAAGGACAGTCGGATCTGAAGGAATACACTGAAAATACAGAGAAATGCAGCATTCATACACAAAGTACCAGGGGCGTATAGGCCACACAGCTCCCGATTTCCCAAAATATACCATTACTTTTGCTCTCTGGGGGCAAAAGACATAGTGTTTGAGTAAAAACAGCCAATCAGAAGTCAGAGCAGATGCCGACCTACGTCTAAAAAGGTTCAGGTCGATTGCAGTTAGGATTAACAAGTATCACAGGGAGAGATATGCACAAAAATGAAGTGAAATCTGCTGTGGATACATTCATTGATCTTCATACACGTGATTGTTTCACAGTTTGACAAAATCTGCTTCTCTTGAAAATCACGGCTCACAACAAACAGACTGTTCGATTGAGTTCAAATCAACACAGGTCATAGAAAATGATCCATTACCAATCTGGAGTGAGTAAACTCACGCAATAGAAAGAATAAGTGCTGGGGAATATTGATACAAGCAACCATTTAACGTCTGATTTTTTTTTTTGTTTCTTTCTGCTGCAAAGTGAATTGTGTGTTTTCAAATGCGTCCAGCATTTTCTAGACAAAAACAAAACAAAAATGTAGTATTAGGATGAAAACGAGCTGAATATTGGCATGCAATACCTGCTTTATCCACTGGGTGGTAGTGTTGTCACATTAACTGTCCCGTTTTTGTTTCCCGTTTAAAAACTTGTAGGATTTTATAAACAATGTCACCCTTCGGAGATCAACTCTGAAGTACTGATTTAGTTAGTCTTGACAAAAAGCTACTAGCTGCAAGCTAATAATTAGCATACAATCAGCGCACCACATGCTGTTTTCACACAATAAACTGCCAAATCACACTAGACTGACTGATTCAAACAATCACCAGATTACTGGAATCCACTTCTCAGACATTTTGTGAACTGATGAATGTTGTCTAAACATGTTCAATCAGCGACAACATGCTCTGAGCAACGCCAACAGAGGAATCACACTGAAACTTCGAGAACTAAAGATTGTTGTCATTGGTCAGCGTCTGTTGGCGCGGTGTGAATTGGCCTTAAAGACATTATCTTTCCCCATAAGCCGTTACTTCCATCCCACCTTATATTTCACCAACAGTTTACGTATTCCATCTGAATTGGTACAATGTTTTCTCAAGTGCAACCTTCCTTTACCTTCCAGAACTCGCATTTCATGGTTAATGGTCATATCTCTCCTCTAAATAACCATACACTTTAACCCATCCCTTACAAGTCATAACTCAGCAGAAAAAAATGGCCCACAAGTCTAGCTAGAAAGGGGGGAGCAAAACTTCCTGAAACATGTCATAACAACAACAATACAACTCCCAAATGAACAGACACCGAAGATCCTCGTGGAGCAGGAAATCGAGGGGTTGTGTGGTTGTGAGGACATTCTGCAGTAAAAGAAGCGTTAGTCTTCCAGCATATTCTGGAGGATCGAGTGAGAGGAAAAAAACTTCAAATCCCAGAATGCTGTGCGAAAGCATTCCACACACATATATCCTTCCCAGCAAAACTTGATCCAGTTTGTCAAGTTCTAGTTTCGATTGATTTTTTTTTTTTGGTCTTTCTTTAAAAGGCCGTTACAAGCAAAACAGGATAAATAAGGGGTAGGAATGTGGTCGTGTTGCTGCTTCAAAAAAAAAGAAAAAAAAAGGGTTTTCAAATCATAATTTGATAATGAACAGTGGTCGAAAGCTACGACAACAATCTGGTGAATATATAGACCACCTTGTCTAGAGTGGTCACTCAAATACGAGTTGAGTTTTAGCCCCTTTTGTCCCCAAACTGACTCCGCTGGAGATGTTTGCAAGTCACATGGACCCATAGGAGATCTGGGATTGGGTGAACCACACTTCATGTGCAGCTGTCTGCGTGTTTGAGGAGCGTAAAGGGCCAAGAGCAGAGCGGCGCTGCAATTTACGGAGTAGCATGATGCAGAAAGAGGGCGATGAAGTGTGGTTGACGTAGCTCTTGACCTCTTTCTTTCTTGTTCCTCTACTGCTTTCGCTTGTGATAAGTCTGGCACGGCCGTGCAATCTCGGATATTTCTTCCATTCAATTAATCTCTTTCAGTGCTCCCAAAGTTGTCCTCCTAATCTCCAGGTTCACAGCATGTGTTGTTCTGTAGGGGTGTGATGGGGGTGCAGAGGCGGCAGCAGGCTCTGGATTGGGGATTGAGGGGTTGGTGGTGGAGAATGAGGTGGGGATTGTTGAGCGGGACTAAAGGGCGGGGCTACGGGTTGTATTGAGGCATAACTGGTAGAGTAGGCGGAGCCAGAAGACAAAGTGGCTGTGGGTGAGGCGGGCTGTCCCGGCAGTCCGCTAGGTGTGTCGGCGAAGGGTTGATTGTAGAAGAAGAAAGCACACTGGTGGATAAAGGTCTCGATGATTGTCTGATAGGTGCGCGTGGCCGTCAGAGCATCCATGGTGGTGAAATCCGGCCTCATTAACGTCGGCCAGAAACAGATGGACAGATTCTCGCTGGTCATCAGGTTCAGTCGGCTGTTTAGACTCACCCTGAGGAAAACGAAAAAGAGGAATAATGAGAACGGAAAGTGGTTATGGGAGTGAGTTAGATTGCGAGTTGCTCTCATTCTCACTTGTTCAGGTGAGTGATGACGTATTTGAAGACATCGTAGTTCTCTCGAGGGAACCTGCGGAGCACGTCCTTCATGGTGTGGAGACGATGCTCTCGATCATTGATTTCTGCAGGGGGCCGAGAGGGAACACAGAATGAGACACAAACACATTTATTTTCTTCATGCTTCAAAGGTGTTCACTTTTCCCACAACAAGTATGGTTAGAGGGTGACCGAATGCACACACAGGAGGTCAGTCAAAGTCAAAACTTAAACAGTTTAAAACACTCTTGATGGGAAATCTAAAAACTTGTGTCCTTTTAATTTCTGTAAAGTAACAAAAGCACAAATACAATTTTCTGTAGAGTAAAAACAAGTGTTTTACCCAATGCTTAGACTGATAAAACCTGGCTAATTGGTGAACGTCTTACATAATCACATACAAATTAGCTGCTAATTCAACCAAAATGTAAAACAGTTACTTTTCCCATGAAATAATACTGATATTTGTGGAAATATTGCATATTTTATGAACCAAAAACATGACATTTAGTTGTGCCCTAACATTGTGTCTTCTACCCTGCTACCATAAAACTTCCATTAAAGCATTTGGAAGCAGTACAATTTAGGGCGTATGCACACTCGGCACAGTTGCCTTGAACTGCACCGAAGAGCAAATGTCCCCCCTCCCCTATCCCCCAATGGCCTGAGCAAGATTACGTTATTGATGATGCGACTGTTTAGTTCAGTGGTCACCAAACTTGTTCCTGGAGGGCCGGAGTCCAGCAGATTTTAGCTCCAACCCTAATTAAACACACCTGATGAAGCTAATCAAGATCTTACTAGGTATACTTGAAACACCCAAGCAGATGTGTTGAGGAAGTTGGAGCTAAACCCTGAAGGGACACCGGCCCTCCAGGACCGAGATTGGTGACCCCTGGTTTAGTTTAACAGAAGAGAAGCGCTCTCGCTCAGCACAGTGGACATTGCTTTAGTTATATTGTTTTGTATTATTTTTTTGTCATTTGTGATGCAGTGATACACAGTCAAATATTTAGCAGAACAGATCCACAACATTTGACGCTCATAAATTATCATAGTCATCATGCTGCAGGTATTAGGAGGTTTGCTGAAGGTGCAGTTGATGTGTAGCTTTACTAAACTATGACAGTTCGTGTTCATTGAACAGTGAGAATCATTAATAAATCTATATGAAACAGTCCCTTAAAAGTGACATTGTGCCTTCAATATCAGGCTCAGGTGCGCTTTGCACTCACACTACAAGCTTACCGCACCAGTCCAACCAAACCGTGATTTGGCACACCTCTGCCAACCGGGCCAAGGCCGGCCAACTGAACCGTGCCTGGGCCTGATTCGGAGCACTCACACTAGTCAAACGAACTGGGAAATACACCCTTAGACACTTTCTATAGAAATTGTAGAGCTGACTGCATGTAATGTTTAGGCTTTAACCCCCTGATAGATCTTATAGATAGAAGATTGAACGTTGTATTGTAATTAGTGAGATAACACTAAAAACAAATAATAAAATTAATAAGCGTTTTTTAAACAAATGATTATTTTCACCATCAGATTATTTATAAGAGCTTTCAGAATATCTGAATTTTCTGCTCTTAACACAATGCTATAGCTGTTTTTGTGGCCAGTGCTTTTAATGCTAATTCTCTCTGCCCACTATTCCCATGTGCCTGTCAGAGTGTGTCTCAATCTCCACCTTGACTGCGTCAGATAAAAAGCACAGTGACAGACATGAAGCAGATCCCATGTAACGTTTGCGAGAAATACTACAGTAAGAACTTTCCCAATGATTATTTGATGTATTTGTTGTGGAGTTAACTCAAGCCTTTCTGCAACAATGGGCCACACACGATGTTATTATAAAGTTCACACAGTAACACACACAGTGTGCACATTTAGTTTTTAGTTTTTGCACGGCTAATATATGTTAATATCCACTACTGTGTGGAAAACTAACCTGATTTAACATCCACAAACCGGGAGTGCCTTCTTTTATGATGGTACTGACATGCTGAATTGCTGTGATTCATTACAAACATGCACTGTTTTAAAAATGTTTTAAACTTGTAAAACTTATTCTTGATCACATTTGATGATGATTGATGATCACAGAGAGCTGAACAGATCTTTTACGGCTCGTTTCCACTGAGTCGTACAGTACGGTATGGGTCACTTTTATCAGGCTTGCGTTTCCACTACTAAGGGTACCCTTTTGGTGGGCATGGTGTATGACAGAAAGTTTAAGTCGACGTCTTGCTCGCTCGAATAAATGTCTACAGTAAAGCCGTATGGGTCGTTCACATCTCATATAAGACTTCTCACAAAACAAAGGCTTTATACACATAAATACTTGTTTATAAATGTTTATTACTAACTTTTCTATAAACATGATTTGATTATAACTAGAGATCAAAGACAGTGCAAAATAATCTACTGTAACATCTGCAATTATATAAAATAAATATATAAATGCAACATATATGAACACATACAGACCCTTACAGTCTCCGATATGTCTCCAATTGATATACCAATTACAGAAAAATTACACACAGCAGACATTTGGTCCTTATTTACGTTCCTAAACACGCAATATAGCCCACAGTCGGTGCAAACCTCTCATCGGTGTCTGTAATCTTCACCAGCAGATGTAACCTCTGTTAAAGAGTAATTCTGTCATTCCCAGTTCATAATAGTCCAAAAGGTGATGATAAACATGGCGGTTTGTTCATGATTCAAGTTGCTGAAACATTTTACTCCTGTGTTTTGTCGGGCTTCTTCTTTTTTTTGCGCTTCACTCAAAAGCGTGTCCTTTTCTTTCTGAATGGATCAGATGACGGAGACACTTCAATAATCACGCACACGTTATTATCATCAGCTCAAGAAGTTCATTCTATCAAATATAGACGTGATCGCAAGCTCCCGGAAGAAAGCGAAAAGCGCTCGCACTTTTAGACGGGCTTGTTAAGCAACAACAGGACAAGGCAGATTTTTCTTCTTGGCTTTGTGGCTGTTCATTAAGACGACAACAAGGTTTGTAAGAGCTTGGGTCATCCATGGAACATTATTATATGCATATAGAATTTCCATGTAATGTCTCGGCTTTGTATTAGACCATGGCGGTTCCTTTGTTTTCATTCTGTCTAGCTCCACGAGCTCGTGATGTATCTCTGTAATCAATCAAGGCATCCTTTCGAAAGGGTGCCAAAAAAGTGATACGTTACGGTTCGGTTGGGTAAGCTTTTTGACAGTGGACACGGCCATAACATCGTACCAAACCGTACCGTACCACTCAGTGGAAGCGGGCCGTTAATCTCAGTTGCTTTGCACACGTCCTGTCTTGTTGATATGATTATACGCATTACTACAGAGATAGAAATGTTGAACAAGTGACTTGTGTTTTCATCACCCCAATATGACTGTGAACACATTATACCTACACACAGTTCTGTGCAAACAGCTTGAAAAAGATGCCCTTTAAATCATTTGGAAGCAGTATAATTTAGACTCTTTTTACTGAAATTGTAGAGCTAACTGCATGTGAAGTTTAGGTTTAACCCCCTATACTGTAAATGTTTCGTTGTAATTAGTGAGATCATAATAATAAAAATAAATAATATTAATATTATTAATATTAATATTATTAATAATTAGTAGTGCTTAAAACTAAATAAATAAATAAAAAAAATAGTAATACTTTACTACATTAAAATGTCTTACCCATGTTTTATCAACTAATAAAAACAAGCACATTTAAAAATAAAAATAAATAAAATCTAATCTAAATCAAATTAAAACAGTTAAATTAAACAAAATGAGCCTGAAAATAAAAGAAGAAATTAAAAAACCTATTAGTACATACGTTGTACTTCTAGTCCTCCATAACTTAACATCAGACTGAGGACGGGGAAAGTAGAAAAGTGCTGAATGCTCTTGCTAATCGACATTTTGTTTAAATGTGTGTGCAGAAATTGAATTACTCCAGCTCCTCCAGATGAAACCAGCATGGGGCTTTTTTTTCTAAAACACTCTCTACATTTGGCTTTGGGACCTCAGACTGCTTGGAGGAAGTAATTCAGGAATAATGAGTCCTAATATGCACAAAGCAAGCAGCATGCTCCACCTAAATCAATAAACAACAACTCTGGGGAGGAGTAACAGTGAAAAGATGCATCTGCGTGTTGGTGTGCGAGTGTACTAGACTTCCCATCAGTCTCATCTGGGGTGAGTGAGGTATTGTTCAATGAAGCACAGTGTCTCATACACACAAATATAGATGTGCAGAAATGATTGTGTACAGTGTGCAGCCACACACACACACGCCCTGGGTGCATTGAGCTTGATGGTTGCGGTGAGTCAGAACGGCTTACATCAGCCATGAACGCTGTGAGCCCTGTGTCGGAACATGTGACCACTACGGCAGATGTGTTCCTCCCTAGCCGCGCACACACACATGCACTGATGTCAGCATTACACACACTCCCACACTCACATCAGCATTATGCATTGTGACCCCAGATGCAGAATTACTGCAGAAGCTACAAGAATCTGCAAAACCCCCATTTTATGAAGCCATTGCAACAAGGTTTCTACAGTGATTTGGAGTGCATTTAGTCAATTCTAGAGTGTTCTGGGTCATTGCTTATTGGCCAACCCTTAATGGTATTCTTTATGACAGCGAGTCCCGACAGGGGGGTCCCAGCCCACAAGGGGGCCTCAGTGAGCTCTGTATATATATATTTATATATATATATATATATTAAGGGTGTCAGGATCCTCCAAATTCTCGATTCAATTACATTTTTGATTCTGAAGACACGATTCGATTTTCGATTATGAATAATTAATTAATGACCAATGAATTATTTGTAGCCTACCGTTTAAACTACAGACCTGCATGGTCTTTGTTTTACCCATAAACAAATCATACAGTAAATGAATAAAGGCAAGATACACACATAATTAGCACCTGTCAATCACTTTTTCTGCGGGACTCGTGAATAGGCAGTGATCTGTGTCGTTATAATGGCGTCGGTGAAAAAAGAGGCACAACCAACAGGAACCAGCCAACAGTATCTAAGGTGTTCGCTAAAATGACAAAGTACAAGTGAGTGAAAGATTGAAGCAGTCCTCTGACTGCCTGGACCTGCTGTCTGGAGCGCAAGGCTGTATGTGCGTCTGTGTGGTCACATGATGTGCATTTTCAGAGGTAGAGAGGAAGGAGGGCTGCTCAGAAACGCTACACGCCACTGTGGATGTCAAATCGTTGTCGTTCTAAAATGCCATTTAAAAACAAAGACAGTGTAAACAGGGCCTGAGTGTGTACTTTTTGTGAGCGGATTTGCAACGGGGGCGGGCGGAGGATCGGGAAGCCGGTGTTGTCTATCGGACGAACCGTACGTAATACGTACATAGCAGAGCTTGCAAAACTGTGTTTTTTTTGTCGACAACACGAACGTTGTCTCACTCACTGGAAATCCAAAATGCTTACACACCGGCGACTTCATTGAAAGAGGAGAGGGTTTAAGTTCTGTCGACGGGTCTCCTGCTTCTGCAGTTTAACAAGCACTTCAACAAGCCTGTTTTTTTTCCCGCTTGGCAAGCCAAGCTGACTTGACATGGGGGCGTGGCAGCATCGACGATTCTATTTTTTGATTCGATAATCGAAATTGAGCATAAATTTCGATCGATTTCGATTAAAAATCGAAATCGTGACACCCCTAATATATACATATATATATATATATATATATATATATATTTTTTTTTTTAAATCAACAATTAGGAAAATGATAATGTTGCCTTAGGTCCTTTTATCCTCTGACTGGCCAAAAAAATTGACAAATTTATAATTCATCCTCTACAACAAAAAAAAAAAGTCAGGGTCTCACAGTAATGACGCAAGCATACTAGACCAAGGTAAGGAAGCTCCAAACATTTCGGTTAGCAGCGCTCGCAAAACTGGAAACACGAAATGCGGCAAATACCAACATAGTTATCTGAGCTATCGTTTCATTCCATTTTCTAAAATCAAAGTGGCTCTGACCCAACCAGTACTTTATATGCACCACAGTTCTTGCTAACGAATGCGTGAGGCCGTCAAAATTAATAAGACATTTGTAGACAACTCATCCCCAATACTGCAAGATGTACCCAATACAAGTGGCCTATTGATGTATTGCCTTTATATTTTACATTAGGCTATTATTCGTGCATAAACATATCTAGATAAAGTAATAAACATATCGTTTGTTTGAAAACAACATTGTGTCATACCTACTGCAAACTTATATTAATGATAATATCATTAAATGTGGAGAGGGACCCTGCTATATTTTTTGAGGGAAAAGGGGGTCTCAGGCAAAAAAAGGTTGGGAACCATTGCTCTATGACTCTATACTGCTCTATACTGGTAAAAATGGTTTATTGAGGAATCGATCATGTTTGTATTTACAAATTTAAGCAAACTTTAACCTCAAGATATACAGTTGAAGTCAGAATTAATAGACCCCTGTTTATTTTTCCCCCAATTTCTGCTTAACAGAGGGAAGATTGTTTTCAGCACATTTCTAAACATAATAGTTTTAATAACTCATCTCTAATAACTGATTTGTTTTATCTTTGCCATGATGACAGTAAATAATATTTGACTAAATATTTTTCAAGACACTTTTATACAGCTTAAAGCGACATTTAAAGGCTTAACTAGGTTAATTAGATTAACTAGGCAGGTTAGGGTAATTAGGCAAGTTATTGTATGACAATGGTTTGTTCTGTAGACTATCGGGAAAAATATAGCATAAAGGGCCAATAATTTTTACCTTAAAATGGCTTTTAAAAATTAAAACTGCTTTTATCTTATCTAGGGCTGTGCGATTTAGCAAAAAAAAAAAAAAAAAAAAAATCTAGGTTTTTTTATAAAGTTTGACCGATTCACGTTTTCGATTTAAAAAAAAAAAAATTTATTGTGTTACTAGTCTTCTCAAAACATGACAACAACATGACTGAAGTAACATTTTCTTTAAAAGTAACTTGAAAAACCATCTGGTTAAGGAACATTGTATTTTTAATGGCCATGTCATACAAAAATCTGTCAAGGTGTAAAAAAATGTAAAACAAATTCACGAGTTAAATAGCATAGCTGAAGATTTGAATAAGAAATATTTGTGTAAATATTGCAGTTGCAGGAATACAGAGGTAGTTTTTGCAAGTTTTGCTGAGCCTAGGAAAGATTGGCTGTCAGCTCGGCTTTGACTTTGTCTTCTGATTGAATGACAGGTTGTAATGCTGCTGCCTTTTTCTTAAAAAGATACAGTGGAAGTAAAGGACTGAACATGAAAACTGTTAAGCCTTATTTAATCCAAATGTGTGAAGTTGTGAACGTATAGCAGGAGCAAAAACAAGTACCAGATGTGTGTCTAATATAAAATAATATAAAATCTATTTTTCTTTTTTCCCCTTTTAAATACAGATCATTTTTAATAATTCTGACTTCAACTGTAGATTGGTTTGTAGATTGGCATACACACACAAATCGCAAAATGCGGACGTTTTTTTCTTTCCACTTGGCATTAAATTCTATAACACTCTCACCGGTCCTTACTCCTTATTTGCGTCTACTACCCCAGTTTGTCACGGGGACATGAATGAAATGTTTTTGAGTTAAAGTAAAACTGCCGAACTGCACTAAAAGTCACCCACAATTACAGGAAACTCTTACATGAAAGCACTTCACGTAAACACCTTCATTATATTTTTGTCTATAATGGCAAATAATTAGATTACAGATGTCTATGTAAACATAGTCAGTATGTCTTCGAAGTAAGATCCAGAAGGGCGTGCTGCTGATTTGGACACTTTTTTTTTGTCTGATGACTCACCGGTCAGGTATACATTCGCGCTAAAATATCAAGGTGAAAGTCATCATATCTTGCGTAGAATAGACCCAGCTCCCAACCTAACTTAAAAAATAGATTAAAGGCGATAATTTTTTTATTGCCCGATAAGAGTCTTGCGTTATTGCCACGTTGTGTTGTCAACCGTAATTCAAACAAGTAGTAGAAGAATTGTTCAGAAACTTAGGTCATAAGAGTGGAGTTTATAAATGTGCCGCAACAAAGGTTTTGTTTCCATTTCTCTGCGATGAGAGTGCAGCTCGCACATGTGGATTACAGTGGTCCGCTAACAAGCGACAAAATTATGTTTGTAAGGAACATTTTTTACCTGAGAGTTTTTCGAATCAGGAAATGGTGAAATGCGGATTTGTCGCTTGTTGTCTTTTAAAAAAAGACTTGGTTACAGTTGGTGTTGACTGTCCTGTTTCTATGAGTTTAGTAAGTGTCTGATTAATGTTCTTTGTTTATGTTTATTCAGATGGCAAAGTTAGTTAGTATCAACAGCAGTACTCTTTCAGTTTTTAGGGACATACTTTAGTCAAAATTACTTAGTCACTAAGTTTACAGTAAAATCACTACAATATTATAGACTGAAAATTCTCTACCTCTGATATCCACTGTAAATGCTGCTCTCTGAATCATTGTCTGTCTCCCCTGTGTCTGTGTTTGTTGTGCTGGTATGAAAATCAGCTTTGGTGCACATAATGAAACTCCCCTTTTCATCTTTCACCACTCGACACAAAGCTGGACTCAAATGTTAGTGGGAAATTTACGTTTTTAAAATTTTTGTACCGATTGGCTCAGAAATTGCAGTACTGCCCTTTCATGGCCCTTTAAGCTTAAAAACTTTTATTAAAAATCAATGGTGTTTAAAAACATGCTCAACAATGTGCAATATTGTATGCCAGCTAGTAAAATATGTGGCTGTTTCCTTGCCACTATGCCCACCATAACAGGGCGAGTAGGATTGAAGGGTTTACACTGGTGCCATAACCAAGGTTGGAGTGAGGTTAGGAGGGGAGTGTAACAGATATCAGCTAGTAAAAGATGTGTGGGTCAACCATACTCCCCTGGCTCCAAATAGTTGTACCAGAGGACTGCAGTTGTGGCTGCAATCTTTAGCATCTTTAGCGCCCCCAATGCTCCCCATGCTGGAAACACCAGTTTGAATCCCACTCAAAGTAGGGCAAAAAGAACAAGCGGGATTACACCGGGGCTACAATTCAGGTCAGGAGTTAGGCACCTTTAACTCTAGTTTGTTTTCACTGTAAAACTGTGTCTTGCCTTGTCAAGACTCGCATTTTTTTCCTTCCACACTATACAGCTTAAAACCCATGAAGACCATTCATGCAAACTGGGAATGCACATATTTTGCCAAAATTTATACTTGCAGTCTACCACTTGCATGCTGGTCATACGAGAGGGGCTTGGCAAATCAAGAAACGTTACGGAATAGTTTAGACGACAAGTCAGAGAATGATTGTGGACAAACTAAAAACGGTTCTATAGCATTTTCAAAATGCTCCATGGGAGTGGCACAGTCCCTCAGTGGTTAGCACTGTTGCTTCACAGCAAGAAGGTCGCTGGTTCGAGTCCTGATTGGGCCAGTTGGCATTTCGGTGTTGAGTTTGCATGTTCTCCCCGTGTTTGCGTGGGTTTCCTTTGGGTGCTCCGTTTTCCCCCACAATCCAAAGGTATACAGTGGGTCAATTGAATACACTGAATTGGTTGTAGTGTATGAGTGTGTGTGAAAAAGCCTGTGTGGGTGTTTCCCAGTACTGGGTTGCGGCTGGAAGGGCATCCGCTGCGTAAAACATATGCTGGAATATTTGGCGGTTTATTCCACTGTGGCGATCTCCAAAATAGAGACTAAGCCAAAGCAAAATGAATAAATGAAATCGCTACACGAATCGAAGATCCCATAGTATTATGGATGCCATCTGTAACTGTAACATAACACAGGTAGATTTTGAATGAGTTAGTGTAAAAGAGGCCATCTAGTAAGAGCTGCGCAGGAAAATTAACTTCCCTAGCCTCAAGACTAAGACTAGAAGCTGCAGTGTTTAACACGCCTGTAAACACAAATACTTTGTCAGAAATCTAAATTCCATTCAAATCAGGGCAAGAACAACTAGAGGGGTTACACTGGTGTCGTGACCTCACTTAGGAGAGTTGCTTGGAAGGGCGAGCATAACAGAGACCAAGTAAATCTCACTTCTCTAACCTCAAGTTGTGCACTAACAACTGATGCTAGAAGTTACAATCTTTAACAACTTTGTAAAAGTGTGCCTGTCCCCCATGCTGGAAAGCCTGTAGGAATCCAGTTCACAGCAGGACAAGTAGAACCGGAGGGATTACACTTATGACATGACCCAAGTTGGAAGTGAAGCCAAATTCTGTAGTTAGACATTTGTTGGCAAACCTCACTTCGCTAGTATTATTGCATAAAAGCACATTTGGGAGCGGTAAGCTTTTCTACTGACAATGCAAAAATTGGGTAAACTGACTACTACAAACTTTTGTAAATTAATGTATGATTCATACTCTCCCTCCCATATTTTTTCCCTCTAAAAAGGAAAGTCCTTCCAATACATAAGCAATAACATCAGCCACAAAAATAACGTTCCACACATTTTCATTGCGTGCCTTTAGTTAGTCTTGTTTTTAATGTAAAGCGGGATTTGAGCAAGTTTGAGTCTGAATATCCTACTAACAAACTCCCTCACAGTTCATGACACTACTTCTACTACTCCCATTGAGGGTAACACCTAAACCTGCATCTCTAAAAAAACTGCTCAAAGACAGGAGAGAAACAGCACAGACACTGGATAAAGCCTGAAGCCTTAACCCATGCTATCAAATTCAATTTCCGTTCAATGTCAAAGCTGTATACATATGCGAAATGGTCGTGTCGAAACAAGATTAGGTATCTAAACTAAACCATGACCTGAAGTATTAGCAGCAGATCTCCAAAACATTAGGACGTCATGGTGCATTTAAAGTCTACCTAGACATTGATTTCGAGACTGAATATGCAAATTTCATCTAGCCAATCAGACTAAATTACCACTGCCACTGTCAATCAGTAAATGCATTAATCTAAATATCCCGTCGAGACGTCTAATAAGCAGCAGATCAACAAACCAAAGGCATGTTCGGTCTTAAAGCAGTGCAGGTGCGTCCTGTGCTTGCAGAGACTAAAACAGAACAAGCCTGCTGAGCTGTTGCCATGCAGTCCAGTGACAGACGGACCAGAGCAAAGCCCCACCCACCACCTGCGGAGAGTGACACGGGAGTCAGGTGACCTGCCGTCTGTCCTTTCTCTCCGTTCTCTCTCCTTTTTACTCTCAACATGCTTCTGTTATGTCTTTGCAGTAAACAGTCTTTGGTCATGAGTGTTGGTTAGTTTGTACTCCAAAAAAAAAACGAACGAAAAGGGTCTGTATTGAACTAAATTATATATGAATTTCTAGGAAATACCAAGATTTTAACACTTGAACATTGAGTGACATGATCTCAGATTATTTACTGATCCAATCAGTGTACCTCTGTTATTCTTTCCCAGAGCAAGTTTGGTTGTTTTCAAGTTGGTTTTCTGCTGAATCAGGCCTGCAGTTTGTGAAACTATTTAAAGCATGAAAGCACTTGAGAGGGCTTGTTTATTGAGAAACAGTCTGGAGTGAAGGACTAGCGGCAATCTTAGGCTTAAGTCTCATCACTTGTGTGTTGTTGGCTTGGAGCAATGCCCAGAGTAGACAATGCTGAACTTCACATTGAAAAAGTGTGTGTGTGTGTGTATTAAAGAATGAGAGAGTAGTCTGTAATGCCGCAACAGGAAAACGCGCTGCAGAAACTCCATCCATTTCAGCCAGCATGTTACTTAAAGTAGATCCTATTCTTCTCAGCGGCTTAGCCCTTGTTTTTCTTTTTCTTCCTCTAACAAGAGCCCTCTACACGCAGGAGGTTCACCAGAGATGACAAACCTCAGAGGACTACGACCAAACATGCTGCTTTTTCCACAGTAAACATCTGGATAGTGTTGTCAAAAGTGCTCGCACTTCTGTATGAAGTCGATACTTAAATTTATAAAGTGTAACAGTTACATGCTTTTTTTTTCCAATACTGGGTCCGGCTGATAGACGGCTGTTTTGAAGCGATTTGGTGTGTATTTGTGCGAGCGCACTATGAAAAACATCAAAAGTTTCTATTTATGATGCTTTTCGCAGCACTGTAGCTAATCAAAGGTATGTTTGTGAAGCGTGTGAATGTAATCAGAGGTTAGGTAGTCAGAATACGCTTAGTGTGCATTAGTAACACCGTTTCAGCAGTGCTGAATCTGGAATCTTTTGCCTATTCATATCTCTTATGGGATTCTTTTTATTATATATCTGTAAGGCAAGACGTGCAGGCCAACAGAGTAAAAATTCCAGGTCAGTACCTGGATGGGAGATCACATGGGACAGCTGGGTTGCTGCCGGAAGTGATGTGATTTTAGCGAGACCAGCAGGGGGTGCTCAACTTGCGATCTATATTAATCCATAGCCATAGTATATTGATGGGGACTCCATACTGCTTAGTGAGCGCCATCTTTAAGATAAGACGTTAAACCTAGGTCCGAGATCAATAAAAATTCCAGAACGTCCTTGAAAAAAGTGTAGGGGTTTAATTTGTCCACTGGCCTCTGTCCATCCGGGCCTACTAACCATCTCCACCAAGCAGCTAGTGTGGGAAGTGCAGTCTGGCGCAATATGGCTGCCTTCGTGTCATCCAGGTGGATGCTGCACCCTGGTGGTGAATGAGGAGATCCCCCTCCCCCCAAAAAAAATGTTTAAAGGGATTTGAGTGTCGATTTGAGTGTCGACTGTCATCGCATGCCAAACAACTTGAAAAAATAAGAAACAATATAACTAATGTAATCTCCATTGTACTGAGCGAGAGCACTTGCCTTGCTGTTAAACTTAACAGTTGCGTCATCGATGGCGCTCGCGTGCTCAGGCTGGTAAGGTAAAATGCTATGTAAGCGCAGGCCGTCGGGGGAGAGGGGAGGTGGGACAATCACACCCTGGCACGGTTCAAGGCAACATAAGTCAAAGTAAGGTTCCAAGGTTTAAATAGCAAAAGCTTATGAATTTAGTTTTAACAGGAATAGCAACCTACAGTGTGGGCTTTTGGTCCCACATGCTCCACACATTGACATGCAGCACACATCACTTTCATTTCTAATTCCTGCCCTAACTTTATCACTCACTGATGGGACATTTACTCGCGGAGAGCGATGTTTTAGAGCATGGACATACACTCTAATAAGCACAGATCCAGTTCACTGAGTATTTAAAGAAATGGAAAACTTTAATTTTTAAATTTAAATTCAAAACTGAAAAATGCAATTTTCCTAAGCGTATTGAACCATGGCGGTCTTACAGAACACTTCAATATTAAATTGAGTATTTTGACATCCCTACTGTCTACTTGTATTTCAGAAGTAATATTGTATAAATAATCTGTGAAAGGTAATATGAAATAAGAGGCTTCTACAAATAAGAGGCTTCTAAGTCCAAACACAAGTTGTCACACAGAAGAAACTGTAATGCTTCTTCCCTCAACTCTTGGGATCAGATTACAGCATGTTAAGTCCAGAGAGCCTACATAGGTGTGTGTTTGTGTTCACTCACTGAAGGCCTCCACCAGCTCCACCTGCATGCTGTAGGGCACCAAAGGATCAGGCAGCTCTGAGAAGAAGCTCTTCAATGCTCCAGCCACTGTGTTCACGGACATGTCCTTCTCCACCAGGTCAATGTTAGGGTCTATATGTAGACAATGAGAAGAAGGAGACAGACTTTGGTTAGATTTTCAAATGGGAAAAGCTGTGAATCATTGGCAATTCTCAAGCTAACTGTTATTTAAAGTAGTCAATTTACAGCTGAGCTAAAAGATTCATTTTCAGGGTGTGACTAGTTGATGTCTATTATCCTACATATGGCTGTAACTTTAACTTTAGGCATTTTATGAGCCAATGGTTGAATTTTATTAAAGCTTACAGATTTTAAAAACATTTTGTGGTTATTTGATCGTGTTCAAATGGTCCTGGGAATTTCATCACACATACAGTAAAAGACATGACAATGTATTTCATCACCTTGGAATTATAAGGTTCTTTCTGTGTTCTGGATGATTTTGAGATATTGAGCTTCAAAGTTTTTGCATTTCATAGCAGACAGTATGTGTGTAACATTTGTTTTTAAATAAAAGTCTTAAAATGTACACAACTTATAAAAAACATCCCATATTGTAAATAAGTTGTCATTTAATAAGAATGTCAATAACTAAATTTTGACAAAAATGTCAGATAGAACCCTATAATTCTAAGCTGACAATTTGATACTTTTTATAAACCTGGTATTGATGTTTTTTTTACTTTGTCCCAGGCTAGTAAACTAAAATTATTTAATCAAACCTTTAAAACAGCAGTACATTATTACAGATAAAAATAACTATTTCTAAATAAATAATGAACATATAAACACATTCATATTCATTTCTCTGGTGCAGCGCAAGATTTTTTAGCCATATTATTCCAGTCTTTATTATTATTATTATAACCTTTATTTTACCAGGATAGACACATTGAAATTAAAAATCTCTTTTACAAGAGCGTCCTGGCCAAGATTAGGCAGTACACAAGTCACATGAGTCCAACAGACAACAAACAAAAAACTATTTAAAGTTAACATGAATCACACTGACAACTATTCAAAACATCTACAAACCTGTGTTTCAACTTCTAAAACTTTTATAGTCTTTTTAAAAGCATGCAGTGAAATCAAGTCTTTGAACTGCAACTGTGTTTGCAGATTATTCCAAGCAAAAGGTGCTGCGTACTTAAAAGCCTTTTTTCCCATCTCAGTCCGCCCTTTAGGGAAGGAGAGTAAATAAATATCCTGTGAGCAAAGACCATAGTTAAGAACAGGCTTTTTACAAATACAATTCTGGAGATATGATGGGAGTAAACCCAGTATAGATTTGTAAATAAGAATATGAAAATGCTTGATATGAAAATGCTTGAGCCTACAAATGGACAAAGTGCCAAAGTGCCAAATTGTCACACGATCTTTCAGTAATCATGCTAATTTGCTGCTCAATTTTTTGTTATTATAAACGCTTAGAAATATTGGCTTGTGGGTTTCTTAATAAATACAAAGAAAACAGAATTTAACCGAACATCACTTATTGTGATTAAAATTATAAATGTCTTTAATGTCATTCATTCAATCAATCAATGTGTCATCGTTACAAACCTGAATGGTGGTATCTTTAAGAGAATATATTTAAATATAGTTAAGCATTACACAACATTAGTAACAAACAAACATTATCTGAACTCTCGGAAACCAATACAAAGAACAGTTCATGTTGAGAGCTTGAAGTTTTTAAAACTAAGATATACACCCACCGGTCACTTTAAAAGGTACACCTGTCTGCTTTCTGCTTGTTAACACAAATATCTAATCAGCCAATGAAATGGCAGCAACTCAATGCATTCGGGCATGTAGACATGCTCAAGACGATCTGTTGCAGTTCAAATCAAGCATCAGAATGGGGAAGAAAGGTGATTTAGGTGACTTTGAATGTGGCATGGCTGTTGATGCCAGACAGGCTGATCTGAGTATTTCAGGAACTGTTGATCTACTGGGATTTTCACGCACAATCATCTCAAGAGTTTACAGAGAAATGTTCGAAAAAGAGAAAATATCCAGTGAGTGGCAGTTCTGTGGGCACAATTGCCTTGTTGATGCCAGAGGTCAGAGAATGGCCAGACTGGTTTGAGCTGATAGAAAAGGTAGAAAAGAAATTCGGATGGTAGGATCAGAATTTGGCTTAAACAACATGAAAGCATGGATTCATCCTGCCCTGTATTAATGGTTGCAGGCTGAGGGTGGTGGTGTAATGGTGTGGGGGATATTTTTTTTTGACACACTTTGGGCCCATTAGTACCATTGAGCATTGTGTCAACACCACAGCCTACCTGAGTATTGTTGCTGACCATGTCCATCCCTTTATGACCACAGTGTATCCATCCTCTGATGGCTACTTCCAGCAGGAAAATGCGCCATGTCATAAAGCGTGAATAATCTCAAACTGGTTTCGTGAACATGACAATGAGTTCACTGTACTCAAATGGCCTCCACAGTCACCAGATCTCAATCCAACAGAGCACCTTTGTGATGTGGTGAAATGGGAGATTGGCATCGTGGATGTGAAGCTGACAAATTTGCAGCTACTGTGTAAAGCTATCATATCAATATGGACAAAAATTTCTGAGGAATATTTCCAGTACCTTGTTGAATCTATGCCATGAAGGATTAAGGCAGGTCTGAAGGCAAAATGGGTCCAACACCAAACTAGTAAGATGTACCTAATAAAATGGCAAGTGAGTGTAAGGATGGTGTGAATTGCTACCAATTGTTTTTCAAATTAGTCAAAACTGTGAATGTATTTAAATGTATTTATTTAAGGATATCATAAATTAGCATTAGCAAGCAAATGAGTCATCTGCCATTTTATAATATAATAAATACTAAAAATGCCACTTCCCTCTGTGTACTGTTACACAATTCATTCATTTGGATTTTATTCAGTAAACTAATTCAGCAATTAGGAATAAGGAAAACGTATATCACAAAAAAGAGGGCCAAAAGTCTCAATAATTTAAGAAAGTATGCATGAAAATTTTCTGTCACTTCAAAACAAAAAATTGTGTTCAGTTTTATGGACTGAAATAGAAGTGAAAGTCCTGGGAATCAGTCCCACCTTTCCCCTCTCTAGCGACAACCATGTGCTCCAGCCAAGTAACTGCCATTGAGATAAATGAGAACGCTGAAGGACACATTTCTCTAGGTACACTCACTGGATACTTAATTAGGTGCATCATGCTAGTATTGAGTTGGTCCCGCTTTTGCCTTCAGAGTTGCCTTAAAGGTTAGTTCACCCTAAAATGAAAATTCTGTTAATAATTACTCTCATGTCACTCCAATCCACTGAGTCCTTCATTCATCATCGGAACACAAAGCAAGATATTTTAGATGAAATCTGAGAGCTCTCTCATCCTATACAGATATCAAAAGTACCAAGACATCCCAAGTCTAGAGAAGAAACTAAAAACATTGTCAAACCATTCTATGTGACTTCAGTGGTTGAAATGTAATCACATGCAGCTCCTAAAACACATTTGTGTGGCAAAAAACTCACTGTAAGAACAACTTTGTTTTGCCTTTGAATTGATCAGTACAACATGCAATCATCCATAGTAAATGCACACCCTGATCTAATACAGAAGGCACAGGCGAAAGTAATTTTTTACCTTTTTTTAATTTTTATTTAGTACACAAAAGTGTTCTTGGAAGTTTGTATTTTTCTATTTGAACCACTGAAGTCACATGGAATGTTTTAACAATGTTTTTGATTCCTTTTTGGACTTGTCTCAGAAGCATTGCTGTCTTTGGAGGATGAGGAACAGGGCTCGAAATTGCGGCCGTTTTGGTCGCATATGCGCCCAAAATTTTATCTATGCGATTTGTGCGACTGCATAAAATTGGTCCCCTGTGACCATTATTCACTGCAAACTGTTCTCCACACACGCAGATTTAGGTGACATCCACGCAGAATGCATCTTAGCACCTTAGTTGCCAAACGCAGCGCTCATACATAGTTTAAAACAGTTGTCATGTCAACTTGCTGCAGTAAACAAAGTGCGCAATGCTTGCCCCGCCTTCAAGCTCTTCTGATTAGTCCACTGCTCTAGCACTGAATGCGAATGGATTGGTTAATATCAGCTGTCAATCACTCAGGCGATGCCTTTCTTTAGATGAAAGGGAGAGCTACAACCGCGCACATGTAAAGCACTGAAGATGAGAGAATGAACACAACACTGACAGATTTAGTTTTAGAAAACATATAAGTGTCAAATAATGACACATCTGATCAGTGATCATGTGCTAAATGTCAATCCAGCATTTACACTTTTCAAAGAGTGGATAAAACACTTAAAGTGTAATGACTAAAGCATTCATCATAAAGCCGGTGTGACGGAGTTACACATTTTAAGCGCGAGAGGTTCTGTTTAATCCTTCATTTATTCGTCAGGATGCTGTAAGCTGTGCAGATGGCAGCTATATGTAAAACGTAACATAATGTACACCATCGCAAAAGGGCTTGCATTCATCATGATAAAACTAATATTGCAGCTCATGAAAAAAACGGTATTGCTGTTAAGATGATGTATGCAAATAATAAGCTATTATGTTAGTATTATCTGTGCAATATTACACAGCACCGTGAGAACAGCAAAGTTATAATTGTTAACCAAGTTTCATTCATGTCAAGCAGTGCGTGCAGGGCCAGTGGTCACATGCAGATGTTGTTTTGTTTGTTTGTTAAATTGTTTAGTTTTGATTTCAAATGCAGTAAGTCGGTTAATATAACATTAAAACTTGTAGTAACGGTGCTTATAATTGGTGGGTGCGACTAAATTTTGGCTGGTGCTCCTAACTTTTTAAAGTTGGGAGCACCAGTGCTACAAAGTAAAAAGGTTAATTTCGAGCCCTGAGGAAGATCTCAGATTTCATCTAAAATATCTTTGTGTTCTGAAAATAAAAGAATAAAATGACATGAGGGTCAGCAAATATAAATATTTTGTTAACCGTTAGGTGATCAACCCTTTAAATCACTGAGGCATAAAGGTCCTGTAAATGTCCATATTGTCATGAAGCATCAAGTCGTTGCTTCATATTTGATGGCTGTCATCTCCACGATGTAAATATCCCATTTCGGTACATCCCAAAAACTCCATACAAGACTGAGATTTGTTGACTCAATGTCATGTTTGAGATTATACGATATACGAGCTGTGACATCCTTCTGAAATTAAAATTCACTGTGGTCATAAAAGGAATTGCAGTTAGAATGTGGTGTTTATAAGATGCTCAGTTGGTACTAAAAGTGCAGAGATTCTCTGGAGATCTCAATTGAAAAAAGTGGGTATTTCAGTTACTAGGGATGTAACGGTATTGTAAATACCGTCATACCGCAATATTAATTTTTTTCGATATTACCGTAGTCGCATGACTTGGTTGAGCGCGCATACTCAAGAGCGGTGTTGTCGCGCGCCTACTGAAGGGCGGGACGGAGGGTGTGACACAGCACACTGTTCAGATTGATACAGACATGAGACCTCTCTCACTCATGGCTTGTCCTCTCAAGTGGGGGAAAGACAATGCACAACGTTACCCACTGCTGTCAACCTGGGCCAAGTCATATCTCTCTTGTCCCAGAAACCTCAGTCCCAAATGAGAGGGTTTTTTCTGTTGCAGGGGACATTGTAAATACCCAGAGATACCAGCTTTTACCAGATTATATTTATATGATAATTTTCCTTAAAACCCATCTCTATCTAAGTGAGTGAGTGAGTGATTAAATGTTGAATGTGATGAGTTTTCAAAATACTAAATTGAAACTTTATTTTTTTACATGGTTTAATAATTTTTTGTTATTAAAATTGAAGTTCCTGTTTCAAAGCTTACATAGATGGCTAATTTGTATGTCATTGACACTTTTGGCACTTTTTTGGAGTATTTTCATAAGTTTTGTTTTTTCCTGTAAATGATTCAATAAATACCGTACCGTGACATTCATACCGAGGTATTACCGTACCGTGAAATTCTGATACCGTTACATCCCTATCAGTTACTGTTGCCTTTAAATCTGCTTGAAACAATCTGGCTATTCCTTCCACTGTCATTTTCAGCCATGAAACTGAATTTAACTTTTTTTTACCAATTATCTCCATTCTGATGTTCAATTCATACCCGTCAACCCTCCCTTTTTCCCAGCATTCTCCCGTATTTTACAGTTCCATCCCGCTATCTTCCCGTAAAGGCATTTACCCATATTTCTCCCATATTTTCAGTCTTTCTCTGAAGGGTGGCAAATAAACATTAAAAAGAGGCAATACTTCATATACGCAATCCATACCACCGAACCACCAGGGGCCGCCCCTTCCTCCTTAACGTGAATCTGTTCTGTGCTTTCATTTTATTTAGGCAAGAAAACACTTTGAAATAAATATAAAAATGAAAGAGCTTGGGCGAGATTCCCTTTCCTTTTATTACAGGTGCCGTCGTCCCTCCTATGCAATCCTCAAAACAGTCACATATCGGTGCGTGACTGTCAGCTGACGCACTCTATAGTGATAAATAGAAGCTGTTTCCCAAACGGATTCTGTACACGCGATTTGAAGCGAAGCGAAAGTCTGGGTTTTAGGTATGTGTTTGAACAGACATATACACATAATTAATAATAATCATAATAATAATAATTTCGAAAAATGTTGATATTAGTGGTTTTTCCCCCCAAACACAACTAATTTGTTCCTAAATGAGCATAAAAATTAGGAAAGCAATCAATGCTTTTGAATATATTGTTAGATGTGTGCATTTTTTAAGTGGCACCTGTTATATAATGTAATCAAACTAAATATCTAAATAAATCAGATGTAATTGTTGCTCTTTAATGAGAATGTGTAAGTTTTACAGTGAATAAAAGGTTAATGTGATTTGATAACTTGATTTTATTTATTTATAATCCCTTATTTTAACATTCCAATATTGACAGGTATGGTTTAGTTTAAACTTCAGTTGTTCATTCTGATCACGTCAGAAACTTAAAACCACATTATATAATCGAAAACTACATTATAGAATTGCTTTAACCGATTTACCAGTAAACAATCAGTTTCTTAAAATCAAGAGGCACCAAGGACACATCACTCACAGATTGCCTTTTACAAAATCCTGCTCACACAACGCATCTATCTAAAAGTACTTGCCCTTTATAATCAAACCTGCCCACTCCTTCTGTCTGGATGCATCTTAAATCTTTCAGCTGATCCAGCAAAATGTGTATTTAATAGATGAATGTGCTCTTTGTTTGCACCTCGTAACCAGTTTTCGGCACCTGCACACTAAGCAAAACTAATTTGATCTCTTGTTCTGCCAATAAGATTGAGATAAAGTTAAAAAGCATTCCCCACTTTACAGGCACATCCGTATCCCGGTTGTAATCCTTCAGTCCAGTATGTTAAATCCAGCTGACCCCAGATCAGTTACTCCAGCCGTTCTGATTGTATTTTATCAGGGATCGATAATGGCCGTGCAGCACCTGATTGTGAACGGTCTGACATTTCTCCACCTGCTCACGGTGGAGTTGGCCAGGATGCTGCTGCGCACATACCTGCGCAGTAATTTCCACCGTAATTGTATTGTCACCTGGCCGTGTGGATTCTGATCGATCAGACACGAGCCTTCGCCTCCTATTAGCTCATGGCGATTCGAACCGGGCCTGAGCAGATCAGTGGAGCGTGTGTGCTCGCGGTTCATTACCCAAACCAATCTGCTGGTAATTAACTGACCTTCTCTTCCGGCGCAAACACACACACACACACACACACACACACTAAAACACACACAACTGTCTACAGTGGCACACATAAAACACACATCCACAGCAGACAACAGTTTATTTAAAGCAGTATTATTATTATTTTTTTTATAAGAGTATATTTATGGCTTTAATTTATTGGGTTTTTGCCTTTATATTAACTGTTCCTATGGTACTTTAGTTTAAGTTTTGAAAAATGTGAAATATTACTACAATTGGAAATATTCCAATGCTATTTTTAACATTTGATACTTTTTTACACTTCATTTATGTGATTAATAAAATTTTAAAACTCTGTGTTTACACCGAAAGTGGAGAGAACATTGAAGTAGCCGGAAGTCATTCATTTTCAATGCTAGCCAGTAGTGATAAGTGGCGGGGCGCATCTTCACCAGTGTGGGTGTCGAGGAGAGTTCATTAAGTCAACTTTATGGTAATGAGCTATGATGCGGTTTGCAGCAACCAATTGGAATGTTAAACTCCGCCACTTGAGATGATTCCAGAGAAGACAGTTCTGTTAACTTTGGTTATGACCAGAGTTGTTCCCAAAGGTTTGATTATTGTTCTCTTATGCTGTGTACACACCAGACGTGGAATGTATGAATAAATTGTGCTTTTCACACATAAATAAACATGTAAACATTTGAAGTTTACTTGATTCATTCACGTTTTAAAATCGCACGTCAAATTTACTTAACAGTAGACGTCGTTTCACATCATGGGCAGTGCTTCTGTCTGCCTGGTGACTCTAGCTTTGTTGCAAAATGGCTAGCATGGATTTTATTGAGAATAGCTGTGTATATGTGCTTTAGGAATGTTGAAAAACAGCGTAAATTCATTTGGCGCCGTGTCTGAATCCACTTGATCCGTTCAGAGGTGCACCTAGCTCTGTGAGTTCAGCAACTCCTCAAGAAACTGTACCTGGATGATGGAGGCTATCAGTGGTGCTTCAGACTAAGCCAGACTAAGGCCCCGTTTACACTAGTACGTTTTAGTTTTAGAAATGAAAACGATCCGCGTCCACACTAGCGTTTTACACATCGTTTCTGAACAGCTCTCCGTCTACATTAAAATGGAGAAAACACACATCATGTGACCACACACACAGACACACACACTCTGGCATGCACTGCAGCGTGCTTTGAGCACATACCCATATGAGAGCTGTGCACGTCAGACTGTTCATTAAGGATCTCCCGTTGGATCTAATCTTACTACATTTGTTAAACGTGTTATATAATTCATCTTGTTGTCTTCATCTAACAACATATTCCCCGACTTTGGTCTTTTGAATCTATTACTTGTTCTCAGGTAACGTGTTTTGGCTGAGCGCAAATATAAGTTAGGCTAATATCTTAATTAATGTAACTGCGGACACCGAGTCTGCACAATTGACTGATTTTTTGCCTTTTTTTATCTACTCTATAAACTTGATGTACGTTATACTTTTGTAATGGCAACTATTGATTATTAAAACAGATATTCAGTGAAAGAGAGGGTATGTTTCGTAATTTCAATGAAAACGTAAGGAGGCAGTAATTTTATAGGCTCCGTTTTGTTTTAAATATGCATGAAGATGAGCTACACAACGCCTCAACATTTTTAATGTCTGTTAAGTTGCTAATATCAAAATGAAAATAGCAGTTCCTCATATCATGTTTTCATTTTATTGTTAAGACAGTGAAATGGCATAGCCAGGGTGTTAAAAAAGTGAAACAGCATAGCCAGGGTGATGTGAATGACTTTATAAATGACACTCGGGAGTTTGTTTTCCATATCAAAATTGCGAAGTCTTAACTTACACGGAGAGGATGCGAGACTGAACTGTGTGTGTAGGCTACTTAATTTTGAGGAAAAAGCCCCTATCAGAGACACGAAAGTCTGCAGCCCCACCTTCGTTTCCAGACGTCTCCGTTTTCCCCCATCCACACTGAGATGGAGCAGCAGAGTTTTAGAATAAAAATGGCCTCTCCAGCGTTTCCAAAACGCTCTGTTATCGGGGCTCGAAAACTCCGGCGTAGTGTGGATGGATAGCATAAGTTTAGCAAAACTTTTTAAAACTAAAACGCATTTAACATGTAAATTACTTGCGGTTGATGCTTCATGCACGTCTGGCATGAACATAGCATTATGGGAACATACATTAAAAAAGTTTCTCGCGAGTTGTTGAGCATTAATAATTTTTTTTTCTTAAAAAAGCTGGAATCTCATGGTAACTATAACGATAATAATAATATAATAATATAATAATAATTTACTGATATGCAGCAATTGCCCTTTTAAATACCAGATCAATGTAGCAAATTTTTTACGCTCTTACCAGCGGAGCAGAAAAGACAGACAGCGTTGTCGCCAGAGCGAACTTTGACGCTCACGCAGACTTTGGTGAGAACACACAGTTATAGTCTTTGGTGTCACATTCAAATCATTCTAAAAAAAGAAACAAAGAATTCCAATATGACGACTTGTTGGTCAATTATTGTTATGAGTATGATTTATCGTCATCATCAATGTTGACAATAGTTGAGAAGCTTAATACTTTTGGGGTAACAATGAAAGTTAAATTTATGATTTATCTCTAAAATAGTTTCCCAGGAATGGGTTGCTGCTGGAAAGGCATCTGCTGCGTAAAAACATGGATAAGTTGGTGGTTCATTCCACTGTGCCAACCCCGGTTTAATAAAGGGACTAAGCCAAAAATAAAATGAATCAATTTCTAAAATAGCTAATCTGAAAGCTGAACACAGCATTAATAATAAAACAAAATAATTTATATAATGAGTTTAGTGTCCTGATCAATTGATCAACATACAGCTGAGCAAAACCTTTCATTTCATCTTTATACACCTTTTAAAGCAAAAAGCAATAACAGACTTATGCTTTTCCAGCCATGCTCATAGCATGAACACACTCTGACATTATGCTTTCGTAATGGCTCTCAGTGGGCAGGATCAATAGCTGTGGATCAGTCCCGGTTAATTGAGCTTATCTGCTCTACAATGTGCTCATTGACGGAAATGTGATCCATGCAACGAGGAATAGCAGTCATTTCTTTGAAAGCAGCGAGGTCAGTCAGACTAGAGTGACTGGCCCACTCCAACGTATCCCCAAGGCAAATATGAGTAACAGAGTTCTGCATGTACTATGATATCCATGAGTCGTCCTGAGATGATGCTCTACAACAGCAGGGTAATGTGAGACCGAGGATGTTCATGAGCCCAGACAAGAGAGAGTTGTTATACTTTGGTAATGATTTTAGCTTTTTGCCAGTATGAGCAGAAGTTTTCATGGGGACATCTGTAAAAGCAAAATCTGTATTATGGCATCAAAATCCTGCCAAATTTATAAATTTCGTTGCATGTAAAATTCTCTGTATAAAGCATAAATATATGTAACCCACCGGTCCTTCTGGTCCCAACCCAGTCTGAGCTGGGATCGAACCAGTGAATCTTTGCATGAGACTGGGTGGCTCTGAAAAGAAGTCTAAAGAGCATGGCCTCTAGCATCTGTCACAAGAGCACTTTTTAAGTTTAGAGGACTTTTTACCTGCATAGCTCTTCGTTAGCTGGCTGCTGTTAAACTCATCCTCCTAAACCTCACTCCCATTCCAGATGAAACCCCACATGTAACCCACCAGTCCTACTTCACCCAATCTGGTCTGAGCTAGGGTCGAAACGGAGATTCTTAGTATTAGAGTCAGTGGCCTTAACAAGGAGGCTAAAAACCATGCCCTCTAGCGTCTGTCGCTAGTGCACCTTTTGAGGTCAGATGAGTGAGGCTTACCTCTATAGCATTTTGCTAGCTGGCCTCACCCCTAAACTTCACTCCCATCACGGATGGGCCCCTATGTGTAACCCACTGGTCCTACTGCATTTAACCAGGTCTGAGCTGGGATTGATCTGATGATTCTTTGTATGGGAGTCGATTGCTCTTAAAAGGAGGCTAAAGACCATGGCCTTTAGCGTCTGATGCTAGAGCACCTTTTGAGGTCAGAGCAGTGAGGTTTACCTCGATAGCATGTTGCTAGCTGGCCTGTTACACTCATGGCCCTAAACTCCCATCCCGAAAGAGCCCCCATGTGTAACCCACTGGTCCTACTGCATCCAACCAGGTCTGAAATGGGATCGAACTGGTGATTCTTTGTATGAGAGTCGGTTGCTCTAACAAGGAGGCTAAAGACCATGGCCTTCAGCGTCTGTCGCTAGAGCATCTATTGAGGTTAGACAAGCGAGGTTTACCACTTTAGCATTTCGCTGTGCTTTGGAGTAATGTCAACTCCCGCTTGATATGATTGGCTAGAGCAGGGGTGCTCAATCCTGTTCCTGGAGATCTACCTTCCGGAGTGAGGTTTACCTCGATAGCATGTTGCTAGCTGGCCTGTTACACTCATGGCCCTAAACTCCCATCCCGAAAGAGCCCCCATGTGTAACCCACTGGTCCTACTGCATCCAACCAGGTCTGAAATGGGATCGAACTGGTAATTCTTTGTATGAGAGTCGGTTGCTCTAACAAGGAGGCTAAAGAACATGGCATTTAGCCTCTGTCGCTAGAGCACCTTTTGACCTTTTTACCTGCATAGCACTTTGCTAGCTGGCCTCTGTTACTCTTAGCCCCTTAAACATTACTCTCATCTCAGACAAGCCCCCACGTGTAACCCACCAGTCCTACTGCACTCATTCTCGTTTGAACTGGGATTAAACCAACAATTCTTTGTATGGGGGTCGGTTGCTCTAACAAGCAGGCTAAAGACCATGGCCTCCAGCGTCTGTTGCTAGAGCATCTATTGAGGTTAGACAAGTGAGGTTTACTTCTTTAGCATTTCGCTGTGCTTTGGAGTAATGTCAACTCCCGCTTGATCTGATTGGCTAGAGCAGGGGTGCTCAATCCTGTTCCTGGAGATCTACCTTCCTGTACAGTTTAGCTCCTACCCTGATCAAACCCACCTGAACCAATTAATTAGGACCTGAAATCCACTTGATAATTACAGACAGGTGTGTTTGATAAGGGTTGCAACTAAAATCTGCAGGAAGGTAGATCTCCAGGAACAGGATTGGCCACCCCTGGACTAGAGGAATGAAAGGAAACTAGAATTGCATGTTTTGAAAATGCAAGTGCTGATTGCTGGAACAAGTGCAAAGGAAAACATAAGCACACAAAACATTCAAATACGCGCGGAAAAAGTTCAGGTTTGACATTTCCATTCATGAATAAAGCTCATATTTCGATATGCGATCACATCGTTCTTATTCTGCATTTAGTTTTCGCTTTTGTGCATTATAATTTTACTACACACATTTTGATCCCTATCTACAGCTCGTCAGTAATTAAATAATTGCTTTCAGGTGAAGATCATTTTGCGATAAACTTCTGAGTTTTGATTCTACGAATACAGAACTATGCGCATCACATGATCATCAGATGCTAGTATTTTTATGAGTGATCCTCAAATATATCTACTTTCCTAAGTGTTTAGCTCTAACTCTGATCAAACTGAACATGGGGCGTCAGACCTTGGCACAACCCAAAAAAGACACTTTTAGCAGATATAATAATAATAATATAGCCGCAAGCGGCGATTAACGGGGTTCGAGCATTTGGCAACCTAATTGCCATTTAGGCAATTTAGATTTAGGACAACCCAAAATTTAAGGCTGACCCAAAATAAATCCATGATGGAATGTAATAAATGGAAAAAATATAAAGCCTACATGAATGAAGTGGTAACCTGGGCCTAAATCAGCTTATAAATGCAATAACAGAGTTTATATCATGTCAAGATGTGATTCAGAATGATCTTAAATGGAATTTTAGTGACTTTGAACCAACATTATGAGGTCTTGTGCTGTCATCTAGTGGTTTAAATTAGTAATGCATGTTTAGACCCTTCGTGGAAGCATATGAACACACTCTGCTCTTTAGATAAATATATCAAGCTCATTTATGCACAAAAGTTCAATTGTTTTTCATAATTACTGATTTAGACAGTGCAGACATTTGTACAACACTGATTTTGTTCAGTTTGAGCAAAAAAACAGGGACGAGTTCCTAAAAGTATTGTTTAAAATAATGGTAAATAATAAATTGATGGTTATAGTTACAGCAGTGGATTTTGTGCCACAGTGATCAGAATATACAGGCCTATCATATAATATGTCATATCAAGTATATTTGTAAAAAGCTGTCTACAATAAACACATATACAAATTATGGTCAAATAGCAATGAAAAGCAATGGAAATCAGTGTTTTTGAGACCTTTTCTACTGTTATAGCGCCACCTATTGACATAGCTTCACAAAATTTTGCATGCTTGTTATGAATCACATCTCAGATATGCAAACTTGATTTCACGAAGTTTTGAGTTTTCCTTATGCATTTACATGCATTTAGGTCAATATAAGACACACCCCTTTTGTAAATGAGCCATTTATAGCTACCAAAAGAGGAAAGTTCAACTCATTTCAATAACTATTGATCTGCTCAGTTCAGAGATTCATACAACACTGGTTTCGTGGTGATTGAGCGAAAAACCAGGGACTAGTTCGCAAAAGTAGGTTTTTCATTTATTAATTAAAATTTAATGAACAGATTGAGTGACATCAGTGGTTTTAGTGTCAGACTGTTCCGTATGAGCAGGCCTATCATATGATATGTAGTTTGTGTGGCTGTACAAAACTTTGTCTAATAACCAATCAATTACAACCTCAAAAAACACAAAATCGCCCCCTAGAGGCGGATTTCTTTCAAAATTCTTACAGACCTCTAGGACCATGAGTCGAACATGCCCACCGAGTTTCGTTCCGATCACTCATCGTTAACCTAGTTTAATGGCTGTTTAATCTTAATTGGCTAATGGCGGCCATGTTTTTTGAGATATGCCAATGTCCTTATAGTATGTCATGACACGTTAGACAAAGACACTGCATGCCAAATACCAAGCTGATTGGACAAATGGTTGTGAGGTTAGAGTAATTTTTATGTTTTATCGGCTTTATAGCGCCACCATGAGGCCAAAGATTGCGGGTTTTGCACTGTGACCTCAAATTGACCTTATACATGTGTGTACCAAGTTTGATGAAGATATCTCAATCCGTTCAAAAGTTACAGCTACAATTAGCTTTTAGCTTACATTAGCATGTTACGTTTTTGTGTACGGTTTCGCGAGAAATCAACATTTCAACTTTCTTTCAATAACTTTTGCTATTCAGTGTCTAGAGAACATTTCTAAACTGGTTTGGTTCAGATTAAGCAAAAACCCTAGGACGAGTTCGCAAAAGTAGGTTTTGGACAAATCGCGATGTAGCGGAAAAACGGTGCGTCGTAGAGAAATTCTGGGTGACTCCACTTTTGTTCGTGCTGACCCAACCAATTTAAATATGTAAAGTTTTTGAGCCTACGACAAACGGTTTACAAATGGCGGCCAAATTACAAATTTTTTTTTGTTTTTAGCGCTGTAGCGCCACCTATGGCCCGATTTTGACGAGCCTTTGGATCTGAGTAGCGGTGAGGAGTACTACCATCTGACCAAGTTTGAAGCCAATAGGCCTTACGGTTTGGCCTGGGCAATAGTGATTATGGCAGAAGTAAAATAATAATAATAATAAATATAGCCGCAAGCGGCGATTAACGGGGTTCGAGCATTTGGCAAACTAATTGCCATTTAGGCAATTTAGATGTAGGACAACCCAACATTTAAGGCTGACCCTAAAGAAATCCATGATGTAATGTAATAAATGGTAAAAATATAAAGCCTACATAAATGAAGTGGTAACCTGGTACTAAATCAGCTTTTAAATGCAATAACAGAGTTTATGCCATGTCAAGATGTGATTCAGAATGATCTTTAATGGACATTTAGTGACTTTAAACCAACATTATGAGGTCTTGTGCTGTCATCTAGTGGTTTATATTAGTAATGCATGTTTAGATCCTTTGTGGAAGCATATGAACACACTGTGCTCTTCAGATAAATATATCAAGCTCATTTATGCACAAAAGTTCAATTGTTTTTCATAATTACTGATTTAGACAGTGCAGACATTTGTACAACACTGATTTTGTTCAATTTGAGCAAAAAAGCAGGGACGAGTTCATAAAAGTATTGTTTGAAATAATGGTGAATAATAAATGGATGGTTATAGTTACAGCAGTGGATTTCATGCCAAAGTGATCAGAATGTGCAGGCCTATCATATATTATGTCAGATCAAGTATATTTATGAAAAGCTGTCTACAATAAACACATATTATACAAATTATGGTAAAATAGCAATGGAAATCAGTGTTTTTGAGACCTTTTCTACTGTTACAGCGCCACCTATTGACCTATCTTCACAAAATTGTGTATGCCTGTTAAGAATCACATGTCAGATGTGCATACCAGATTTCACGAAGTTTTGAGTTTTCCTTATGCATTTACATGCATTTAGGTCAATATAAGACACACCCCTTTTGTAAATGAGCCATTTATAGCTGCCAAAAGAGGAAAGTTCAACTCATTTCAATAACTATTGATCTGCTCAGTTCAGAGATTCATACAACACTGGTTTCGTGGTGATTGAGCGAAAAACCAGGGACTAGTTCGCAAAAGTAGGTTTTTCATATATTAATCAATATTTAATAAACAGATTGAGTGACATCATTGGTTTTAGTGTCAAACTGTTCAGTATGAGCAGGTCTATCATATGATATGTATTTTGTGTGGCTGTGCAAAACTTTATGTAATAACCAATCAATTACATTCTCAAAAAACCCAAAATCGCCCCCTAGTGGCGGATTTCTTTCAAAATTCTTACAGACCTCTAGGACCATGAGTCGAACATGCCCACCGAGTTTCGTTCCGATCACTCATCGTTAACCTAGTTTAATGGTTGTTTAA
>NC_141035.1:10112500-10160000 GCF_052040795.2 Danio rerio
GACACAATATGGACAATCATGGATAAAAATAATGTACCTACTTAAAAATATTGAATATGTTCAGTTTATAGACACAACATATTCTCCTAATCTCTTAAGACATCTATATAACCAGGCCAAAAACAAACAAATTATTTAAACATAAAAAAATAAGTCAATAATCCGATAACTATTTATATAGAGGTAATGCAGCTTTATTTTTATTTCTTGTACATTAGAACATGTTCTGTTTAACAGTATCATTTTCTGACTAAAAATGAAGACTATAATACTATTTACAGAAAATATACACTAAAAGGGACAGTTAACCCACAAACTATGGTTCCGAAAGGTGGTTCCAAACCATTTTCTTATTCTGTCGAACACAAATGAAGATATTTTGAAGAATGTTAGAAACTGGCAACCATTGACATCCATGGGAAAAACAAATAGTATAGAAGTAAATGTTTACAGGTGTCCAATATTTAAAAAACATTTCTTCTTCTATATTCAACAGAACAGAGAAACAGGTTTGTGTAAAGGTAGGCGTAAATGATGGCAGAATTTTCAGTTTTTCATGTCATATATTGTACTGTAGTCTACTATTGACATAATTTGAAGCATTAGATGACAAAAAAGTGTAATTAAGGACGTCAATATGTATTATATATTATATACAGTTAATTTCAGAATTATAAGAATTTCTAAACATAATAATTAATAACTCATCTCTAACAACTGATTTATTTTATCTGACAGTAAATAATAGATATATTATAAATAGATATTTTTAAAGACACAGCTATACAGCTTAAAGTGACATTTAAAACCTAACTATGTTAATTAGGTTAACTGGACAGGGGTGCATTTCCCAAAGCTATTGTTAGCCAACTAAGGTCGCAAGTTCCTTCATTGCAAAGTTTGTTGATTTGCCATTTTCCAAATCCGTCGCTCCAACGAACATTGTTAGAAACATAGTTTCTGGCTGTGTCTCCAGACACAATTTCCACTTATCCCCCATGCCCTATTCATTAAGAAAATCCTAACATTCAAAGTTGGAATTATTAAAAATAAAAAAGCATTAAGGTCATCTCTCTTAGATGTAATTTGCTTTCAAACTAATTTTCCAGTTCAGTTTTAGCGAACTTCATGTTTACAGTTGTGCTCCTTTCGCAGTGCACTTTGAAAACATTGATGTCATTTTGTAGATGTCATGTTATTTAAAAACGGAATTTATGTTACGTCTCCAAAGCTTGTACTGTGAAAATTTCTTTGCTCTGTTAAACATCATTTGGGAAATATCTATAAAAAAGAAGAAGAAAATCAAAGAGGGGCTAATAATTCTGTCTTCAACTGTATATAATAAACTGTATATCATTATATATTTATGCTTTGCAACCGAATTTTTACTAATGTGTAAGCATGTGTATGACCCATAAATAACTGTATTTGTATAGTTTGAGAGAGTTGTAAATCATCCAGTGTGCTAAAGTTGGATTTTAATTTGATTAACTTCTAGAACAATGGATAATGCAGAATTTTCAGTTACTGAACATGGTTGTAAAATGCATTAAAATAATAATTTGGACTAATGGCCTAGACTAAATAATTAACAACCACATAGCTCAAAATAGATAAGTCTTTAATGGTTTATTAAAAACAAATTGCCCTAAGAAGGATATGACTGTGTTTTTTTACGCCCCGAACCAAACATTTGCATTCAATAGATAGCTTTGTGGAACATATTACTCTATTGTAAACGTTTACAGCAGAAACATAGACATGGTTCTACTGTGGCTTATATGGAGTTAGTATAAGACAGGAGATGAGGTGGCACAGTAGTAAGGGTAAGCTGCTGTTTATAGGCTATATTCCTGCACAAGGATTGAAGAGATTAACTAGCTTTTCCCAAACCTTTGTTTGGAGCTTTGCTATAACAAACACCCATGCACAATGTTGCAATGAAAATATCAATACAGTGAGTTTAAATAACTGAAGAAAGGGATTGTAAGATTGTAATGGATTACATTGCAAATACTGGTAACACTTTAAAATAATATTATATTAGTTAACATTATAGTTCATTTACTGTATATACTAACATGAACAAGCAATTAGTACTACATTTATTATGGTATGTATGGTATTTGTTAGCATTAATGTTATTTAAGTAAAATAATGCTTGTTAGTGTTAACTCACTGTGCATTAACTAAATTCAATTTTCGATTTTAAAAATGCATTAGTTAATGTTGAACTATGTTGAACAGGTTATAACTGTTACAACCTGTGTGTTTTGTGACATTCTAGTAGTGTGATATTCTAGTAGTATTTATTGGTTTCAAAATGACACAAACAGAAGATAAATAATTACTAGTAAACCCATAGGACAATTACAGTTTTCATTAAAACCAATATAATTTCCATTTTAACTATTAAATTATTGCAAACAAATGCCGAAGCAGAATGTTGCAGTGAAAAATATTAATAAAGTAATTCAAAAACCATAGAACCATTATAAAACATTGTGTAATGTAAGGATGCTGTCAATGGAGGTGTGGATCCACATGCAGTTCTTTAATAATAAGAGTAGTGAGACAGGTAATGGTCAAAACAGGTGCAAAACAGTAGCATAAAGGTAATAAAAAATACGTGATCAGAGTATTGGCAAAAGATCAGGGTAGGCAACAAAGAGTCGAAACAGTTAAAGCAAGGATTGAAACACAGCAAGACAAACAAGGAACACGGCTTTGTAATGTTACATGGGTTAAAGCAAGACTCAGCAATGTGTGTTACGAGGAGAAGTGTATTTATAGTCAAATTAATGACTTACTGATAAGCTTCAGCAGCGTGTCTGTGTGTATGTCATCATGATGCGGAATAGGTGTGTATGAACAGGTAAAATGGGATTTGTAGTTGTTTTGGTGGCAGATTTCTCCAGCAGTCTCTGTGGACTACAGTGCTCAGCATATATAAGTACACCCCTTACAAATTCTTATAAATTTTAAATTTAATTAATTTTAAATAAGAAGCTATACAATATTATATTTGTGCATATACTTTAGATTAGTCAGTACTGAAGCCAAATCTGGAGCTTACCTAACAAAATAATTTATGATAAAAAGTACACCCAATTTTATATGTTATAGAAAAAAATATTAAATACAAATTTAAAAAATCAAGAGAAGCAAAAATAAATAAATAAATAAATAAAATAATAAATAAATAAATTTGGTTAAAATTTTGTAGATTGTATTTGTTGTAATATATTGATTGAATTTAATTATATTATCTTTCAATTTCTCAATATGTTTGGTGACTAAAATATTATTTTCATAATTATGTTTAATAAATCTGTTTTGTTTAAATGCACTAATAGAAATTGCCTAAGGGATAGAAATATTCGCTTTCAAAATTTGGCATACTCAGTTATGCTGAGCCCTGTAGATCGCTGGTGGTTGTGACAGAATCTAATGGATTACACTACAAACATCTTTAAAAACATTAAACACCATGGCATTTTAACCATTAAGTCCTATACATTTTTATGGATTGGAGTGTGTTTTGGGACATTTTTAATTAAGATTTATTTGGTTTTAACATGCCACCAATAGAGGACAAAAATACCAGTAGAAACCTAAAAAACCAATGCAGTTTCCATTAAAACCAAAATAATTTACACAAATTCCATAAATTCTGTAATGTTTCAATAGTTTTTATAAGCAGGGAATGCAGCATATAAGCCTGAATCAAAACTTCTATCGAGATATGAATCATCCAAGACAGAACCGAGCCATTGAGGCTAAATGAGTGGGTGGGTGGGTGGGTTTAAGTTATTGTTGACAGGGAGACAAACTGCAAGGCGTCTTTTGGGCTGACCTCGGCTATTTTTAGTCACTGTAGGAAGGAGGAGAAACTAAGAATTTAAAGTGGTCTCTTTAAGCACCTGCTGACAGCACTCAACCTGCATCCCATTGCCTATCAATCATCTCTGGGCTTCAAAAACTGTACAAAACATTGCTCTCAGTAAAGACTTACTAGACTTAAAGACTTCTCAATCAAAAACACTTCCTAGTGTTCTTAAAGGGGTTTCATTCACAGGGAAAACTCTCTGCATGTCGTCTAAAGGTGCTAGTATAAGCAGAGCGATAGCTCACAGGCTAATACCGTGGCTAATCCATTCAGAATTACCTCAGCGCTAATGCCATTCATGTCAGCGCTGAATGGTGGCCCTAGCAGCAGGTGGATGGACTATTTTTAACCTGAACGTAATGTGTAAGAGTCCTTTAGCTTCATACACAACTGTCTATTGTCATGGCAGGCCAGGTGGCCTGACTGACTTGTTTGACGTAGGTAGCTTAGCAAACTTGCGCAGCTTTAGCAATAGTGCTATCTGTATGTAAACAAACGCAAAGCTAATGATGTTACTAGTTAACCAAAGAAGTTCTGCAATGTCAGATTTAATAAAAATGATTAACAGATATATGTTCAGTGTTCACTTTTGATCAGAAAAGTTAGCAATAAAAGGATAACTTGTTTTATTGAATAACAGCTGAATTACAATCCAGACAAAGTATAATCCTGAAGGGTTTTTGTCTTAAGATAATGACCGTCTCATTACATTATCTCAGTTATTGCAAAGCTACTTGCTAAATAAATAAATAAATGGTTTTGAAATATTGATTATAGTTGAAGAAAGATGCCAGAGTTAAACAAGAGAGATGTGAAAAAAGCACTGCTATGTGGGACTTCAGTTGATTTGGTATTAGTTCAACAGTCATATAAACATTATATTTCAAATAGACATGTTGTTAATTTACATAGGTTTATATTTTACTTAAAATAAATATCCTCCTATCTCCTACCTATTTAAAGGTAAATTATCATTATGCCCACAAAGTACACATTGTATACACATAAACACCTACTATATAGGTGTAAATACATGATTTTATACTTATATTTGAATGAATGCTACTACATTTTCATTCATTCATACACAGTGCTTTGTCCCAAGCAATATCACACATACATGTATATCTTAGTCACATAATCAAAACAAATATATAAACCTGACTGAAATGACAGCATAGGATTTGACCCAACAATGTAAAAAGCCCAGTATCTTACCCTCACCTTTACTGCTCATTTTGGAGTCTTCATGGACCGATTCCTCTCTTGTCTGTGTCTATGTGTCCCTGATCTCTGAAACCCCTAAAGCTGTTTTTGGCTGGGTCTGCTCTGTCAGCAGCCCCCCTGGCCCAACAACCCAAAAATAAAGCTGCACAATTGTACCCGCCCCATTAAAGAAGACAGAGGCACTTAGACTGAGGATACCAATACACTCACTCACAAATATCTACATACATCTGCCTGGTGTAAGTTCAGTCAAGTTGAAACCATGACATATAGTAATACCACTGTAAATTGATAACATACACTATTAAAATAAAAGGAACTAACACAGACTTTTCACAGTGATGCTATTTTGGTTCTCTAATTTAGCAGTTCTTAAAATAACAATTCCATTTTAGTTATCTAAAGCATACTTTTCAGACAAGGTGGTACCCTAAGTTACTTTTTGAACATAGTGTCCCACAGTGCACTTGCAGCCAATCAAAAGTAATGGGCGTGTCTAGAAGATATATAAAAAGTTTTGATTGGGTCATGGGTATTTATATTTTGGTGTTCTCAAATATCAGCATCTTTTATAATTCAGTGTCTTAAGAAAGGTGATCATGAACCATTTTGATATTGAATTGAATTTATTTCAAAGCTGAAATTTGTTAAAATTTGTGAAAATTGCCTTCAATGTTGTCCAAGTTCTTAGCAATTCATATTACTAACGACAATGTAGAATAAATGATTGTTGTAATAAAATAGAAATATATATCTAATTTGTATTTGTATTTGTAAATTGTATTGTTGGCTATCTTGACAAATAGACCCATGGTTTTGTATAAAATAAAATAAAATTAAATTAAATATGAGAATGCCTTGATCTTTAATGATTTAATTAGGACAGTTAGGTCAGACTTTGATTAGACAAAAGTCTTGTCTCTTAACAGAAACAATGTAAAGTATAGAATAAAAAGTCATAAGCTTAGATGACTGGATCCATATATCTCTGCAATGACTAAAATAACTTATTAATAAAGTCATCTGGAATGGCAAAGAAGCATTCTTGCAGGAGTTCATCAAGATTCTTTGGATTCATGTTTAATGCCTCCTCCATCTTACCCCGAACATGCTCAATAATGTTCAAGTTTGGTGACTGGGCTGGCCAATCCTGGAGCACCAAACTTGACTGATTTCTATGAGAATTTTGGGTCCATGAATGTTCCAATAGGTCTTCTGCAGTATTTGTGATGGTTGGGATAGCAAATTATTCACCTGAAAAATCTACCTTCTGCTACTAGTAAAGCTATTATTTGTTGATCGACTACAAGACTTTTGTCAGGTAGTGTACAATATCATGTTTTTAGTCATTGTTACCATTGACAGGTTATACTTGTGTCTGCTTGACCAGTGTTCATAGGCCCTGCTGTAAGAGCACTGGCTAAGTGAATAATGCCTATAATGTAGGTTTTGGCAGATCTTGATAATTAATATTCAACAGTGCACTATAGCAGCATTTTACCACCACCCTTCTAACCTCCATGATGGAAATGTATGCCATCCGTAATGGATGTGGGGTGTACAGCACATGCAGACAGCATGACTCTGCTTTCACTGCTCTGTGAAGAATAATGAAGACGCACTGGCCAGAAATCCACTCAGCCTATTATAGAAACAGCCCCTGGAGTGCATTACCATGGCAATGGAAACTGTACTCTCCAATAAAACGTAAGCATTTGTGTTAGCATGTGGGAAGCCTGTGCTGCCCGTGAATGACAGAAACCATATCCCCAGGATCTGCTTTACATATTGACATATTGAGTAATGAATTGCTGTCAGAAACTAGAAAAATGTGTCACTCAAGCAATCAGGGAGAATCAGATTAATGCTCTTGAGAAGAGAAGTGCAGTCTAACCTGCTATCTGGATGTGAATGGTTGGTCCCTCTGATAGGCTGAGACTCGAGAACCACTGCTTGCAGGTCTGCTCTTCCTGAGTGTTTGGACCAACGGAAGGAGGCATTGTGTGTGACGCTTCCGCCGTCTGCAGAGTGGCTGTGGTTTCCGTGGCAACAGCAGGGTCTGATGCGGGAAGCTGCGGTACTGCCAAGATAATCCGCAATTATTCATCAAATATTTATTTTTAATGATTTATTCAAAAGATTAAACAAAATAATCAAGGATTTTTAATAAATATATACATAACATAAAATATTAGGTTAAACATCACATATAAAAGAGCATTTTAAGCATATTACAGCATGACTGAGTACACCATCTCACAAATAGCTTCTATAGGATGCTTTACAATAATATATTTGTGTATATGCATCAGATTAATCAGTGTCAAAGCCCAAACTGAAACAAATCTAACAATAAATAAATAAACAAATAGATAAATAAAAAGATTGAATAAATGAATAAATAAATAAATAGATAAAAGAATGAATAAATAAATAAATAAATAAATGAATGAATGAATGAATGAATAAATGAATAAATAAATAAATAAATAAATAATGAATGAATAAATAAGTAAATAAATAAATAAATAAATAAATAAATAAATAAATAAATAAATAAATAAATAAATGAATGAATGAATGAATGAATGAATGAATGAATAAAGGTCACATTCCAGAAATTACTACACCCAAATTGGAAATTATTAATTAAACATTTAATTAACAGGAACAATCATAAGAAACATTAAATTTTGATGAAATTTTGTAATTTGTCATTTTTTTCAATCTTTTTTTTTTTGAGTTTAATTGAATTATCTTTCTATCCCGAAAGATGTTAGGTGACCAAACTCTTATTTTAATAGGCATAACTGTTCATTAAAAAATGAAAATGTGTTTAAATGCATCGAACTATATTGGCTCTATTTACTGAGAATTTGATAAAACTATTAATTTATGGTGTATTCATTTATGCTGAGCACTGTATACACAGCACTGTATACAAGCCTAAAAAATGTTAATAACATACAGTATTTACAAAAGAGCACTGATGAAAATTAGATGCAATGGTTTGGTGGTGTTTTCTGTAGCAAGAGTTTGGCATTTTATAAAATATTATGACAGAGTGAATGCAAACAATTATCAGAAGCTCCTATACTGTAGGTACATGTGGTTCTTAATAGGTGTCCTAACATTTTATCCTACCCATCAGATTATGCTACCAACACTGTATTTGAATGGTTCTGAGGTTGGGGTTAGGGATTATGTAAGTTAGGGTGATATTACAGCTTCATATCACACTACTCCACATTGAATTTACACTAGTAGCAAAATCTGATGGGTAGCATATTGCATAATCAAAATGTGCTACATACTTTTTGAATGGGAGGTAGGACAATTAGACAAGATAGGGCACCAGCATTCATCACTCAGACTACCTTTACACACAATGTAGCCAAAAAACACCAAAACATTTTTCCCTTGATAAAAAAATTATCCTTTTCAAATCTCTCCAATTGTACACATGTAAAAATGGCTAACAATTATGTATTGTATATGCCAGGCCAGTATTTGTCTGATCACCTTGTTAGAAAACAGTACCTGTAGGAAAGTGAAGATAGAATTTGCTGTGCATGATGCATCTCCCTTTTGGCTTGTAATGTGAGGTAAATCCACACTTTGCAACAGAAGTGTTAGAAACAGTACCACATACTCCACTATATATGTATGTGTACACATACAAGACAATGGCAGAGTCTTAAAAAACGTACACTTTTTTTCAAATTTATGCATTTTCAGTCCCAAAAACACTGTTGCCATGTAAATAAAAATGCCAGCCCAGAGTCCTGATGTAAACTTGATAGAAAATCTCAGCAAAATCTTTGGGAACAAAGTTTATACTACAGTGACCACTTTTTTGTAGTATTATCAGGGCTTAACTTGTGCCAGAACACGCAGGCACCTCATTATAACAATGCCCCTCCTCAACCTCCCTTCTCCCTCATCCGCTGTTCACTTCCTCTTTATTCCTTGACCCTGCAACCCAGGGGTGTCAAACGCAATTCCTAGAGGGCCGAAGCCCTGCACAGTTTAGTTCCAACCCTGCTCCAACACACTTACCTGTATAGGATTCAAACAAGCCTGAAGAACTCAATTAGTTTGATCAGGTGTGTTTAATTAGGGTTGGAACTAAACTGTGCAGAGCTGCGGCTTTTTTGGATCTGAGTTTGACACCTGTGCTGCAACCCATCTTCACTGACATCTGCTACAACCCCGCCCCGCTCACTTTTTCAGTGACACCCCTCCGCTATCCACCGCACCAACACAAACACACACACACACACACACACACACACACACACATATATATATATATATATATATATATATATATATATATATATATATATATATATATATGTATATGTATATATGTATATAAGTATACAACAAGAGCAAGGTCCGCTAACGTTCAGATTTTTGTACTTGAGCGTTTCGCGCAAAATAAGCGATACACGAGTTAAGTGTGCCATTTGCGCGAATTGTGCCGCAGGATGTCTATTTGCTTTTTTGCCTTGACTTAACATGTAAATTACTCGCGCTTGATGCTTCTTCTGTGTCTGGCTTGAACGCAAAATTACAGCCTCACTCTTGTGTATTACTCCGCCCACATAGAATGACAGCAGTTCGACAAATATTGCTGCTTTTGGACAACACAATGTACTTTTGAGGCTTTTTTAGTTGAGATGTAGTTATTTAGATTACAGTTTATTTATAAGGATAGTTCCTATTTTACATATTTATAATTTTGCCGATTCAGCACGTCAGCATCCATCAGTCCGTCATACTGAGCAGAGCAAAGACTGTTGACGCTCCGCCACAAGATGGCGACAGAAACCGCATAATAAGCTCTTAGAGGAGAAGAACTCGGCATAATTTCAAACCACAGCTGATCAAATCAATAAAAATTGGTAAGTGACTTTCTAAGTTGGTCTCTCTTTTGCATGTTGTAGTGCTGTATTTATACCATAGAATTCTGGTAGTGTTTGCTTTGGCTTTTTCGCGGTGATATACTGTGATATCCCGATTGCAACAGAGAAATACTGGGAAATGTCTCTAGAGTGTTGGCATTTCATGCCATTCAGCCTTATAATCTTAAAATGTGAGCAAAATCTTGTTTTGTCATCACTTTAGATATTACGCAAGAGAATCATTCAAATACTAGCTCTAAAGTGACATTGGTAAATTAGTAAGTTTTTGCCTTTCTGACGTCAGCTGCAGATTTTGAGACTCTCCATGTTTGATTTTTCTTTTTTATATACACAATTATGTTGTTGAAGTGTTGTATAAATGCAGTATAACACTCATAGCAGTGCGATATGGCTGTATATCATCACTGATGGGACAGTACCCTTATGATTTTGCTCATATATATAAAATGATTGCCACATTGCTAATGTTTTGAATTAACTTCCATGTCACAATCAAACTCTTCCCATCAGAAATCTATCCTTAAAAGCAAGTCATTGTCTATTTTGAACAAATATAACCTAATCTAACCTGCACACATGCAAATATGGCGGTAATTTAAAGAGCACCTGTTATTTGCTCTTCTTGATGACTGCATGTTAAGTTGTAACTTTGGATGCCTGAGATCTTCTCCGCTGTGTCCCAAGTCCCTGTGTCTTTATCCTGAAGCGTCTCCAGACTCTGTGTCTCTACAGTCCACATCTGGCTCTCCTCCTCCACGTCTCCCTCCCCGTCTAGAGTCAAGAAGGCATGAGGGTCCCACTCGACAGCGGGCGAGTCTGGAGGTGGCTGTGTCTCCAGAGTATCCGTGCGGTGCAGTGACCCGCGGCCGCTCCTCGGCCCAGTCCTGCGCCGCCCTGAGTCTCTCCGTGATGTGCCATCGCTCTCTGAGAAGGCAATGTAGGAGAAGGTGAGCTCAAATGAGTTCTGACGTGGCGTCCCCCATACAGATGAGCTGCTGAGACATGCATCGTCATCCTCCAGGCCTTCATCATCCTCGTCTGACCATTCTCGGGCCGTCTGCAGCTCGGGGAAGTCAGACTCCTCATTTCCACCTGAGTGAACAGGGTGTGTGTTTATGACTGTGCTATAATAAATGTGGATATCAAGGCATGACCTTTAAAAATACTGTATTTGAAAATATTACCATCTGAGCAAGGAGGAGTGGAGTCAGGTGTTGAGTTCACTGTGCCAAATTCCTCTGAAAGCAAAAAAGCATTTATGAGACTCAATATTAAAGAATCACTTGTCATCTAATTAAGAAAAAGGTTTCAGTCAAGGTACTAAGATATCTCACCTTGGACAACAAAACCAGTAAAAAGGGTCGATTTTTGGAAAGTGAGTATTATACATCATCAGCTGACTAAATAATTTTTCCATTGTTGTTTGTTAAGACTACACACTATTTGGCTGAGATATAACTGTTCGAAAATCAAAAGAAAAAAATTACATTGCCCAAATTACCTTTAAAATTGTCAAAATAAGCTCAAATCAATGAATATTACTGATTGAGAATTAGATTTTGATATATTTTAGTTTAACTCTGTTTTGGGTGTTACATATTAGACCAGGGGTGTCCAAACTCAGTCCTGGAGGGCTGGTGTTCTGCTGACTTCAGCTCTAACTTGCTCCGACACACCTGTCAGGAAGTTTCTAGTATATCTAGGAAGAGCTTAATAAGTTAGTTCAGGGGTGTTTGATTAGGGTTATAGCTAAACTCTTCAGAACACTGGCCCTCCAGGACTGAGTTTGGACACCCCTGTGTTAGACAGAGAGCCACAGCACCAAATACAAGGAATCGGTAGACAACAACTGCTCCAATCTAGCAGCAGAACACAATTAGCTCACATTTTCTTTCTCTCTGAATCAAGCAATACAACATATTCTTGCATTGACCCACTTAAGCCCACTCACTGGCAACTACTGTATAGTTGCCAAAGTTCATACAGTAGCTGTTATTTTCCTTTTATGAGTAAATTTCTACATGTTATACATGTGTAATTTCTCAATGACATGCAAGAAAAACAATCAAACAAAAGATTTCAGGAAATAAAAAGGAGCTCATTTACTTCCTGTCATGTGAGGCTTTCAACTTCCTACTAATTTCAGGATGCAAAGCAAACCCTCCCAATTAAGGGCAATGTCCATGTTACTAAAAGCCAGAACCTAGCTCTCTGCAACTCTCGCATGGTCACCCACTGCAGCTAAGCAGGGCTGCGCCCAGTCAGTACCTGGATGGGAGACCACATGGGAAAGCGAGGTTGCTGCCGGAAGTGGTGTTAGTGAGGCCAGCAGGGGGTGCCCAACCTGTGGTCCGTGTGGGTCCTAATGCCCAACTATAGTGATGGGAACTCTATACTGCTCAGTGAGCACTGTCTTTCGGATGAGATATTAAACCGGGGTCTTGACTCTCTTTGGTCATTAAAAACCTCAGGATGTCCTTTGAAAAAGAGTAGGGGTTTTATTCCGGCATCCTGGCCAAATTTCCCCACTGGCCTCTGTCCATCATGGCCTCCTTACATCCCCATATCATAATTGGCTTCATCACTTTGTCTCATCTCCACCAATCAGATGGTGTGTGGTCTGGCGCAAAATGGCTGCCGTCGCGTCATCCAGGTGGATGCTGCACACTGGTGGTGGATGAGGAGAGCATAAATCAAATCAAGTTTGAAATCAAGTATAATCATATACGTGTGTGTGTGTGTTTGTGTGTGTGTGCGTGTGTGTGTGTGTGTGTGTGTGTGTGTGGACGAACAGCCAAACCATGTAGAAAAAGCAACGATTTAGACAATACCCATGTCTGTCTGGACAGCTGAGCTTAAGGTTGTGACTGCATTTGGTTGTAGTTTTGTGTTGTGTTTTCACAGCAGGAGTTCATTATTCTCTGTGTTCTTTTAAATCTTTGTTGGAGAGGGAACAGTAAAGCCTGATTTATACTTCTGCGTCAAAAGACCGGCGTAACCCACGGCGCAGGCAACGCGCGTGGCTGTGCATTTATACTTCTGCGCGCTGTCTCTGCCGGTCTGCATTAACACTTCCGAAACGCTAGTTGGCAGTGAGGTGTAAATGTTCCTCTGTGTCAAGTTTCTTCGCTACTTTTTTGCATTTCCTGAACACTTCCGGGATGTACAAGTGGCTCAAACTCGCTCATTTTGAGGCAGGAACCGGCGGACGTGCAACAACTTTAACTATGAGGTAAACACATAACAAAACTTTCCATCCGGAGCTCCTTCACGGGACTCCACACTTGTAAACAATCGCTCGCGCGGCGTCGCGCCATTCGCGCGCCTCTCGGTCCCGCCCAGACTCGTCAGCGCTACCAAGCCGACCAATCACAGAGCTTATGCTACGCGTCGTTGCGACGTGTAGTTACATTTTTTGAGAGGTGCACGTCAGTGACGGCGATGGCCACGGCGAAGGGCTATGCGTCAGCGCCGTAGCATACGCCGGTGTTTGACGCAGAAGTATAAATCAGGCTTAAGAGGTTTATTTTACTCTCACGGTTTTGTGTGTTTACTTTGAAGTAAAGATATCAATTATTTTTAAATAGAGTATTATGAGAGCAAAAAAAATAAAAATAAAAAATAAAAAATACATAAAAAATAAATAAATAAACATTAAACAAGCCCAATAACCTTGACTTATTAACTTAATAACATATTATTTCCCAATTAACCATTATTTATGTACTTACAAAGTATTTTGCCTACCTTGCTTATTTATCTCTTGAAAAATATGTTTTGTTTGGTTGAATCTAGAGACCTGCATGTTTATGTTGATATATATATATATATATATATATATATATATATATATATATATATATATATATATATATATATATATATATATATATATATATATATATACAAAACAAAACCATCAACATGAAAATTGCCTTTATTTGGGAAGGTTTGCCCCCATTTTGCATCCTGGAATTAGGAAGTTAAAAGCTCCATGTGACAGGAAGTAAATCAATTTCTTATTTTCTTTACTGACATTATTTTTTTGGTTGTTTGCTTGCATGCCATTGAGAAATTAGACATGGATAACATGTAAAAAAAAAACAAACAAACTTTAAAATAAAAGTGGCAACTATAAACTTCGACAACTAAAGATGCCATCTGGCTTAAATGGGAATACACTGAAACCCTAATAAGCTTACTGAACAAAATTAATTGAGTAAACTCATTGCCTCAATTTAATTATATTTAATTACATTATAATTATTCATCATAATGTGAATAAAAGGCTATTATTTTTGTAAAAAAAATATTTTAAAATGTTTTCATAGTATATTATTACACACACACACACACACACACACACACACACACATACACACACGTGAAATTGTTGACTGAATTAAATTAATTGAGTAAACTTGTTGCTTCAATTTATTTGAGTAATGGTGTCTCCCAAAACTTGCATATTTAACATATTTATGTAACTTGCTGGTTTTGTAGACCATACTTAAATTGTTCAGTTCACCAAACTTAGTTCTGAGTTTTGGGAGATTCCAATTCTCAAATAAATTGAGGCAACGAGTTTACTCAATTAATTTAATTCAGTCAACTTTTTCATGTGTGTACATGCGTAAAAATATACTATGAAATTTTTTTAAATAATGTTTAAATAATATTTAACAAAGAATAAGTAGCCATTTATTTACATTATTATGAATAACTATACCTGAGGCCATTTGTTTTCTGATTTAAAAAAGACCTTGTACCTAAAAGGTTGCACATATTAGAATTTTACAGTCAAGACTATTTGATTATATTTTGAGCTCACTACACTTGAAATCTTGAGTTTATGCATTTTCATGGTACATAAGTTAAATCAACTCACTTTTTAAGTGATATAACCAAAATGCTAAATTTTTAAGTTATTTTCAGTCAACTTTACTTAATTATTTAAGTAAATATAACATTAGGGTTTACAGTGTATATAATCTGATTTAAATCCATACTTTGAAACACATCTGCTATACTAATTAAAACGAATTGTTTCATGTCGATCAAACAGTTCCTGCTAAGAATAAACTGTACAGTGCCTCAGCCAGCTCATGTCTATTTGAATATTATGGAGGTCCGTCCATAAAAAAGACCTGAGATAATAAACTCAGAGCCTCCATTTCACATTGGGATGACTGATACAAACCAATAGACAGACCTTTAGATCTTTAATTGAGAAATCTCCTTTGCTTTGCTAAAATATAATTATGAGATTAGAATTTTTGTTGTAGGCTATAGAAAATGTATTTAATGCTAGTTTAATATATTAGTATTAATTGCTATGTTGCATATCCTGTGTTAAAAAAACCATTAAGCATGGCAAGATATCATTTTGTATTTTTTTCTTTTATTTATTTTTTATTTATTTGTTTTTTTCTAGGGATCTCAAAGAAGAGTTATTGTTGGTTTAAGTGAACAGATTTATGTGTACAAAATGTCCAATGTGTGTTAATATTTATTTTATGAAAGCAGCTATGCTGATAAAGAACCTTTTGTGAGAGTGAATATTGGCAAAACCCTTCAAAAAAAGCAATATTAAGCCATGTAGCACATGTTAATTTACTTTAATTCTTTTGTTTTTTGTGATTTGTCAACCCTTTTTCTTTTTATAATTGAATCATAATATTGTGTATATGTTTTACTAAAATTACACCCAATCTAAATAGTTAAATACACAGAATAAATTCAACAACATCCTTCAGACATATGGAAAGCAATAGATCTTACAATCTATTAAGTCGTACAGTATTACATTTGTTGTAACCTTGATATAATCTGCTGTAATCAGCAGTATTCAGTGTTTACACTCACACACAGTAGCACAAATTAGACAACTGTTACACCAAACCACAGCAAACGATTGCTAACAGCAAACACATATCACACAAAATACATTAGCTCACAACACAAGAGTCATGCAGATGCAGCACACACGAGCTCAGAGCGAGTACACACTGCAACATCAGCAAAACAGACAAGTGAATGAATGAGAGCTGGAGCAACACACAACCCAGATCAAGCATCAGACACAAAGCATCAACACGACAGCCATATACAGAGAGGCGTGAGGAAATAAAGGCTGGACTCACTGCAGTGGGAGAACCCTAAAACCTGACCCATGCTCCATCAAGGCACCGCTGGGCCCATCCAGTCTGGAGTCCCCCTCTCCCTGTATTAAATCTGCCTCTCGCTGTGTGCTCTTCATGCACCCCTCCCTCATTTAGTGCACTGCTGCTGGCCTCTCTCTCAGTCTCCTTCTCCCTCTCTCTCTCATTTTTCATCGCGCGGCCCCTCCCAGATTCACTCGCTCGCTCTTTCTCTGCTGCAGCCAATAGATGCTGGATGGAGAGAACTGACTGCATGTGTGTGTGTGCGTTTATGTGGTTTACAAGAAAAATCGTGTTTATATGGTATACACAAATGTATAATGACATTGGTTTGACCTAGTTGTACTCTATTATGCTGGTTCACAAGGACAATCCCTGTCTTTGTAATTCAAAACATTTAAAAATCACATTTAATGGGATCTATTGATACTCAATATTTGCTACAGGTTTCCTGTGAGTGTTTGGTTTAGATGTAGGGGTAGGGCAAAACCATATAATAAGTGGTTTTAGCGGCATAAAATACATTACGCCTATGGAGAGTCCTCATAAATCATATATACAAGTAGGTGTGTGTGTGAGTGATGTCAGTATGAGTGCATCCATGTGTGTGCTGCTCATCTCTGCCTGCACTCTGCCAACTTAGATCAGCATCTTCTTTAGGTCTGTCCACTTGCTTTAACTAGCATAAATATGACTTGACCTTGAAATGACATGTTTTTATTGTTATATTATTATAATTAATATGTTACATATGTATAGTTAAAGTGCTCTTATCCTTATATATTTTAACTATTTCTAAGAAAATATGTATAATAAAAAAATAATAAAAAATCCATGCTCAAAAACTATTTAATTTTCTTAAAATCTTCTTAGGAGCATCTCTTTTTTTCCGCAGTGTATGAAATGGTTGGTTTTAGAATCCTGAATCTCTAAATTTCTACTCTCTTATGCTGTGTTCACACCAGACGCAGTACACATGGATAAATCGCACAATTCTTGCGTAACTCGATTCTCGTAAATCGATCGAAAATTCACTGAGCAAAAGACACTGATTTGTGGGATGGGCAGGGCTTCTGCCTGCCCGGTGACTGTAGCTTCATTGCTAAATGGCTAACATGGATCTTATTAAGAGAATAGTTGCGTTTATGTGCTTCATCGATTTGCTTGGAGCAGTGTCAGAGCCCGCTAGATCCTTTCAGAGGTGCACCCAGCTCTGTGAGCTCATAAACTTAACCTGGATGATGGCAGCTTTCAGCGGTGCTTCCGACTAAGCCGAGACCAGTTTGATGAACTGTTGTCGATGTTGGCAGGAGGATTTTCCCCCAGGACACCAACAACAGGCGCTACGTCATAAAGACGCCCCCACAAAACCAAGCTCCTGATTGGTTATCGTGGTGCAAATGTCAGCTGAAGTTCAGGTTTTCGAACTTGAGCCATTCCATTGCGCGAATCGTGTCATTCGTGCTGCCTTATTCGCTCGTCTCACGCCACAGGTGTCTATTCGTGTCTTTGCATTGACTTAACATGTAAATCACTCGCACTTGACTCTTCCGCATCAGGTGTGAATGCAGCATTAGGGGCCGATCACACCAAACAGGCTATTACATTCCAAAAATGTGAGGCGCACCACACTGCCTTTTTTGTTGACAAGAAAAAAAAAAGCATGATGTGTTTTTTATGTCGCTAGGCAATGACTGAATCAGCTAAGTATTGTGCACGATTGCTCCGGATAACTTCAAACAGCAACCACAAGACTCTCATCCATCTTCAAAAGTTTCTGAAGTTTTCTTGACAACACAAACACTGCAGGTCCCTAAACCTCCTCTGCTTTCATTTGATTGGACAATCAAAAAGACGTGACAGACGTAACATGCTTTTTCTGCTCAGAGTTGACTTTTTTTAACTGCGAGCACATGGAGATTTTTTTTGTCTGCATAAGCAGTGCACATAATGCTCACTGTCCTTAGTAAATCATTCAAAAAAGGTGCCTCTCAACCCAAAAAGCGAGTTCGGTGGGATCGGCCACTTATGGTGCGTAAACATGGTTTGTTTTCTCCTACATAGGCTCATTCTGAAAACATACCCCTATATACATTTCTGGAGATTGTAAATTATGTAGCCAGAGGAACGTATGGCTGCATTTCATCCATATGGACGACTTTTCTGCTGTTACCAGTTTATCCAGCAGGTTGTGATGTACGTTGGCAGACTCGTGAAGCAGAGTTGAATGCGATGACTGGATTGGAGTCCGGTGAGGAACATACCATAACACACGTAAGACAAAAGCCAAAAAATAAAATAAACAAGTAACAAGGTGAGAATGTGGTAAAATCAGAAAACGTGGTAAAAATCAGGCTGCTGCAAGGGCTATTCTTTTTCTGGATTGCATTAGAAAACACTGTTGGTTGGGTTTAGGAAAGTGGGTGGTTGATGGTCAATCTGTACTTTTGAAAGCACTATTGGTTGGGTTTAGGGAAAAAGAAGGTTGGGTCAGTTGATTGGTTAGTCAGTCAGCCAGTCGGCGGCCTCTAGTGGATTTACGTGAGAAGAGCAGGTGCAAATGGTACACGCAAGAGAAATTTGAGATTTGAGGCCTCTAGTGGCCTCAAATCAAAAAAACAAAAACTTAAAACTGCAAAAATTGTAGCTCCTGGGATGTATTTGGCGCTCTCCAGAAATGGATATAGGGGTACATAATCAGAATGTGTCTGGGTTGGTTTTCTCCCTTAAGCCCAAATCAGACTGCAATTTTTAATAATCCCAAAACATTGTAACATGTCAGACTGCACAAACATTATTTCCATGTTACATTGTAAGATCTCAGTTGTCATAACATTAGACTGCTGTGCGTTTCCGAAAACCATCGTTAGCCATCTAAGGTCGCAAGTTCAGTCATTACAAACATTGCAGCTGACTAAATGGTCCATGTGATCCATGTAAGCAGGGCTTTACATTGGTTTGTTCATGCATATGTGAACAATCAGTCTGAGATTTCCCAAATAAGGATCTCTTGACATGCTGATAATCAAACCACAGCCATATCACCCTGCAGCCCAAGATTGGTGACTTACTGAAGCTAAAGCAGGGATGAGTATGGTTAGTACCTGAATATGGGAAGTCTAGGTTGCTCTTAGAAGTCTTTAGTGGGAGGCTAGCAGAGGGCACTCAATCTGTGATCTGTGTGAGTTCTAATGCCCCAGTAAAGTGAAGGGGACACCATACTGTCAGTGAGCGCCGTCTTTCGGATAAGACGTTAAACCGAGGTCCTGACTCTCTGTGGTCATTAAAAATCTCATGGCACATCTCGTAAAGAGTAGGGTTGTAACCACAGTGTCCTGTCCAAATTACCTCCATCGGCCTTTACCCATTATGGGCTCTCAATCATCCACATCGACCAAATTGACTGTATCACTGTCTCTCCACTCCCCCTATAGCTGGTGTGTGGTGAGCGCACAGGTGCCATTGTCCTGTGGCTGCCATTGCATCATCATAGTAAATGCTGCACACAGGTGGTGTTGTGGAGAGACCCCCTCATGATTGTGAAGCACTTTGGCTTTAGGGCCATACACAATACATACGCTATATATAAATACACATTACTTACTTACTAAACTTTGGTGAAGTTAACGTGAGGTCAGAAAGCAATCTAAACCGATGCATTAATGTACCAGGTTTTATCATGAGAGTGCATATGGGCTCCTTTAGTGCTGTCACCACTTTGAACTCCATTTCCCAGAATAATGTGCTTAGAAACTCATTATCTGTTGTCACCTGTTGCCCACCCAGAGGATACACACAGACACAGACACACACACACACACACACACACACACACACACACACACACACACACACACAGACACACACACACACACACACACACACACACACACACACACACACACAAACACACACACACACACACAAACGCACACACTTTGCAGGTTATTAACTGTTTCTCAATACGTGTTTTTAAGCGATCTTGCGTCCTTGTCTTCTTGTATAACGTCATGATCAAACACAAAAGTTCAGTTAAAAATCTCAAGACCACAAGAACAGAATAACGCAGTTGTGTTTAAATAATTTTCTCTTTACAAAATGGGTCACACTTCACAATAGTGTTCATTAGTTAATGTTAGTTAATGCATTTACTAACATGAACAAACAATGAACATTACATTTACTACAGTAATTATTCATGTTAATATATATTAGTTAATGAAAATACAGTTGTTCATTGTTAGTTCATGTTAACTCATAGTGCATTATTACCAAGCATGGACTTAAATGTTAACAATGCATTAGTAAATGTTTACTTATGATTAATAAATGCTGTACATGTGTTGTTCATGATTAGTTCATGTTAGTAAATGCATTAACTAATGAACTTTATTGTAAAGTGTTACCAGAAAATGTATAACCATCAGGAAGAACACAGCATCTCATTTTCATTCCTCCGAGGTAACTTGGCAAGACAAATCTCCACAAGGATGCAAGTCCGTTCTCTGCTTTCTCAAAATTGAGAAACAGCCATCGTGTCTGTTTAGCTGTGTTTTTTTTTGGTCCCTGTTGTTGCTGATTGCTTTAACATTGAACTCTATTTCTGTTTTTTATTTGTCACTTGACCTTCATCTTTGCTTATTCTGTTGTCTTGCCTCTGATATTGCATTGGTGTTTTGACCTTGAGTGTTCTCTGGACTAAAAGCTACATTTGGATCTCATTGGATTTTGTCACACCTGCCATATGTTACGGAATTGTCAGTCATTCCCAAAATCCAGCAGCTTGACCAATTATTAATTCAGCAGCTAGCCTGGACATTGTGAGTTTACTGTACTGCATTTCACGAAATGGCCGGCCCATTGAACATTAGTGGAACTTATTGCCATCTTGCTCCTCTGTATGAAATTTTGCTCAAGGACTGTTTATAAGTAGGTTAGACCAAAGATCATTTGAAGGAATGTTAATTTACTTTGTGGCCTAATTTGCAAGACCTCCAGTCAGGTTATCCGAGATGAAGTGCTATATAAATTGATGCTGGAGACCTCAACACAATCTCACGGCAATTCGTAACTTTTTCATTTAGTGGCTAATTCGTATGAATTCGTATGATCTAATTCGTACAATTTAGTATGATTTGCTTATCCCCCAATGACGGTTGGGGTTAGGGGTGGGGTCAGGTGCCACGCCTCCTTTTAAAAATCGTACCATTTCGTACGACTGAACTCGTACGAATTCGTACGAATTAGCCACTAAACTGGCAAAACGTAAAATACTTACGTTTTCTCGTGAGATCAGGCTGGAGACCTGAAATCTCAGAAACTTCTTTCTAAACTTTCAATTAAATTGCATATTTCAATTCAATTTTTCAATTAAATTCAGCTTTTATTTGTATAGCGCTTTTACAATGTAGATTGTGTCAAAGCAGCTTCACATAAATGGTCATAGTAACTGGAACAGTGTGGTTCAGGTTTTAGTGTTTAAGTTCAGTTCAGTTCAGTTTAGCTCAGTTCAGTGTGATTTAATTATTACTGAGAGTTCAAACATTGAAGAGCAAATTCATCGATGCGTAGCTCTACCAATCCTGAACCATGCGAGGCAGTGGCGATAGTGGAGAGGGAAAAAAAAAAACTTCACCTGATGGGAGTGAAGAAAAAAAACCTTGAGAACCAGACTCAGTTGGGCACGACCATTTTAATTTCTCCGCTGGCCAAAAGTCTTGTGCAGAGCTTCATTCGCCGTGGTTGAGGCTGGAAGATGGCCTCAGCAAAGACTCGTCTGTCCCTGGAGCGTCGCTGGAATCAGACTCATGTTCTCCACTCCCCACAACCATTTCACATCAGCAATACATCTGAAATGACCTTTCCCATTACTTTTGCTGCTTAAGCTGTAATTGCATTTAAATCATCCTATTCACGGTTTGCTTCAGTCACTATATATACACAATCCAGAGTATTTTGCTGTCAATGCTGCCACTCACGCTCCACAACCACTGCCAAGCTCTTGCTCTCTAATGTCACTGTGTCCACACTGCAGATACAAGTGTCAGAAAGTCTTTTACTGTCATCTGCTCTGCCCATTTTGGGGATTGCCATCCTACTGTATGTCTGATGCACAGTGCTCCTCTGTCGCAGAACCTGCTCCAGTCCATGACTCTCGTGATGCTCATAAACCCTCACACCTTATCTGAGTGTCACTGCTGTCCTTGTCTTCTTTTTCTGCTGTTGCTGCTGTAACTCATCTGCTTCATGGTTGGACATGCCATGCAATCATAGTAGTTCTTTTAAAGACCTTTTTTGAAGAAGGTTGCTATTTGAGTCACTGTTTCCTCATCTTGAACTCATTTGGCTATTTTCTACTGATCTCTAACATGTATTTTTACCCACAGAACTGCCACTTACTGCATATACTGCACTCTTTATAAACCACTCTGCCATACGACTGGCTGATTAGATATTTTCATTCATAAATATTGTCTGAAAAAACTGACTATGCCTGTTAACTACAGACATGCAGGTTTGAGTGTCAGGGTCTTGCAATGACCTTACTCATGTTAATCAGTCTGTGTATGAATGGCTCAAGTCCAAACGTCACACACCTACACTACTTAAATACAGGTAATCTGCAATCCTTCCAAGAACTAGGTCTTCCAAAGCACGACAGTTCCTACCATTCATAAGGACAATTACCTCAGGTGACATTTGGATTGGCTGTACAACCATACAACACTGTATTAGTAGAATGTGGGTTCTCATTGTCAATCAGACAGTAAGAAGATGGTTTCTGAAGAGAAGGAAGAAAAAAATGGTTTGTGAAGTAAAAAAAAACTGCATAGATTTCTGACACATGCAATTTACATATATGATATACACGTTTATATTTGGATCTTAAATATATTAAACATTGGGTCATATATCATATATTGAAAAATGGCCATACAGTTGCAAGAAAAAGTATGTAAACCCTGCGGGATTTTATGGATTTTACAGAAATGTATAAAAATTCACAACAGTAGAAACATTTTTATATTTTTATGCTTTTGGGGCTGCTTTGCTGCATCAGGGCCTGGACAGATTGCTGTTGTCAATGGAAAAATGAACTCCAAAGTTTATCAAGACATTTGATAGGAAAACTTAACTCCATCTGTCTACCAACTGAAGCTCAGCAGAGGATGATAGATGTACTGCAACAGGACATGCATACCATTAGCACAGAAGTAAATCAACAACAGATTAGATTGAACAGAAAAAAAATACACCTTCTGGAGTGGCAGTCACAGTCACAGCCCGGAACTCAACACGATTGAGATGCTGTGGCTTGAGAGTGAGAGTGGCTTAAAGAGAGTGATTCACACCAGACATCCCAAAAATATTGTTGACCTGAAATGTTTTGTAATGAGAAATGATAGTAAACCCCATGGGAGCATTGTGCAGTTCTGATCTGCAACTACAGAAAATGTTTGGTTGATGTTATTGCTGCCAAAGTAGGGTCAACTTGTTACTAAACCCAAACGTTCACATACTTTCCCCACTTTTTACTGTAAATGTTTACATGTTGTATTCAATAAAAAAACTTGAAAACATATAATATCTGTGTGGGGTTAGTTTAAGTAGACTGTGTTTTCTATTGTTGTGGTTTAGATGAAGATTGGAACATATTTTCTGTGAAATTGATGCCAAAGTAATCCTAAAGGTTTAATAAAGCTTTCCTTGCAATATATATACACAATATGCAATATATATATACACACACAAGGCTTAACATTAACTTTTTTATCACTAGCCACAGGGGGTAGTTGTTTTCCAACGTGACTAGCCACAAATTACTTGATTTAGATTTTGTATTATGTCCACATGCTTCCTCATTCATTTCACTTTTTGTGAAAAATTTTAAATGTGTAAAAACAAGCTAAATATAGCCATACTGTATGCTATACTTTTTATTTAACAAAACATTTCTTTAAAAAACAAAGAAAAACAATTGACTTTTAAAATCAATTATTGTCATGTATGCACAGTGATCTGTCCTGGCTAAAGATCTCAGATCACCAGTTAACTACTCATAAATGGGGAGTTAATCTCAAATTAAAGTAATGTTGTAAAAAAAATAAAAAAAAAGATAATTAAACCATATAAACAAAAATAACCGTAAGTAAAAGGAAGCAGGTGAAAAACATACTGTGTGTGATAATGAAAGATCACACCATTAAGGCCAATTAATAATCTGTTCAAATCGAAAGCAACCGGTGCTGCTTACAAAAAGGCATTTTGGAGCTCTTGAAAGCAGCAAGACTGTGCGTGTATGAGTACAACTTTTTGTCTGGTCTATGTGAAAGAGAACTGATCACAATTGCGTTCCAGGCACAGCTGCTTCAAGCAAGGAAACAGGAGCGCGCACGCACTTTAAACAGTCGCGCGCATCACATCAGCTGTTCATCAACTGATCATCCTCTCATTCAGTATTCACCTGCTTTGTATAGGGTATATGCCGAGCTAGTGCTGTTCCCATGCTGATACACTTCCGGTGACCTGTTATTGTGAACTTTTTTCCATTTTATACGGTTCCTTATACAGCATCAATGTTGTAATGTCATTAAAATACATTCAGTTAAATTAACTTTAGCATTCATTTAGTTGTTTAAGCGTAAAACGAGACAAAAAGCTGTTTACTCACACTCGCCCGTCAGAATCGGCAGGCTAACGCAGAAGCTCCATTGAATATAGTGGGGTAAAATAAATGCTCATATTATAAAGATATGGCGGGAGAAATGTAATTCAATGCAGTGCTTCTTGTACAATCTGAGACCCACTTTAAATCGGATATCACTCAGCTAGTGGAGATCGCAGATTTTTAAAGAAAACAGACCTTAAACGCACCGGATTTTGCATTGGCATTCCATTCGCCGGAAGCGCTTAACCCAGGTTACTGGCAAGTTAAAAGTCCTATTAGCATGCTTCGGCATATACCCCATTGCTCGTGCGAATGCAATTATTTTTTGTTAGTCGTGCTGTTTCTCGATTCTAAGATCAAATTTGCACGTATATTGGGTTTTCCTTATAGTCGAACCCTGTTTTTAAGAAAATCACAATTTAAAAATTATTTGTAACAAGCCAAAGTGGCTAGTGAGAGTGACTGTCTAACCTGCCAAAGCTGAAATTTACACGGCGGGTTTTAGTGTTGAGCCCTGTATATATATATATATATATATATATATATATATATATATATATATATATATATATATACCCTAACCTGCCTAGTTAACCTAATTAACCTAGTTAAGGCTTTTAATGTCACTTTAAGCTGTAAAAAGTGTCTTTAAAATATCTAGTAAAATATTATTTACTGTCATCATGGCAAAGATAAGAGAAATCAGTTATTAGAAATTAGTTATTAAAACTAATATGTTTATAAATGTGTTGAAAAAACTTATTTCCGTTTAACAGACATTGGGGAAAAAATAAACAAGGGGCTAAAAATTCGGGGGGGCTAATAATTCTGACTTCAACTGAACCGAAGGATCAGGGTGGCCATGAGAACCATGGAGGTGCCATCATTCATGTGGCAGATGGTGAGGAAAACCGAGAAGATGGTGACCTTCTTTTTCAAGGGTGAAAGAAGGGACTCGGGATCTGATGATGACTACTATGAAAATGATCCAGACGCTTGCAGTCCGTCCTTGGAAATATCCATTCTGGCGAAAGATTTGTGTTACATATATGACATATTTTAAACAATGTACAATTCGAATATAAACTTGTATGTCATGTAATTTGGAAATATAAAATATTTCCATGTATCAGATATCTAAATAGTGTATGAAGAGGTATAAAACTAAACTAATATCAAGTTTTTACAAACAATATTTGCAGTACAATGTGTAAGACAACAACATTGTTAAAAACCAGACCTAAAACAGGCACACTCATCAATAGTGCATGTGATAATCACACTCATCCTCTTTGGGTGTGCATTATGAAACACTGTAGTTCATCAAGTACATACGTGAACACTCACTAATCCTGGCACATTACGAAGTAGGGATTACCTGAGAGTGTACAGGCAAAGAGAAAGACAGAACACTGTCTGAGGATGAGTGGATGTAAATAGATTAGCCAATCAGAACCTGGCCAGCGAAAGGGAACGGCTTGGCAAAAGTGATAAACACACCCAGACTTCATGCAACCTCAAACCTTTAGTGGAGTCCTATGGATTTCAATTGGAACAACAGAGAACAAGTGGGCAAATGACAACATATTTAGGACACCAAAGTAATTAGGCGCATTAGCACACTGTTTGTCCAGCCAATTGTCCCTCCTCTTTGGCTCAAACTCAACAGGAGGCACTGGATCATCTTCGGAAGACCAAAAAGAGGAATTTGAGGAACAGTCGGCGATTGAACCGGAGGATCAGGGTGGCCATGAGAACCGCCAGGCGCGCCAGCACCATGGAGGTGCCCTCATTCCTGCGGCAGCTGGTGAAGGAAACCGAGAAGATGGTGACCTTCTTTTTCAAGGGTGGAAGAAGGGACTCGGGATCAGATGATGACTACTATGAAAACGATCCGGACGCTTGCAGTCCGTACTTGGAACGGCCCATTCTGGCGAAAGATTCAGCAGAAGGGGAGTCCAAATGGGGCATTACCTACGCCATGGCCAGTATGCAAGGCTGGCGAGCACAGATGGAGGATTCCCACACTTGCATGCCAGAGATGAGCGATGCACTTCCAGACTGGAGCTATTTTGCTGTGTATGATGGACATGCGGGGAGAACGGTGGCTCAGTACTCTTCTAGACACCTGCTGGATTTTATTCTCGACACAGGTACTGGCCGATTATTCGCAAATACTCAGCAATTGTAGTGTATACAGTATACTAACTAATATCTGTATACAGATTACGACTAATCATGACAATATAAAGTCATGAAATGCCTTATCAGCCCTTTCAAACTCTGAACTTATTTTTGCATATCAGGATAGACATGTTGCCGCAACACATTTTAGGAGTTTGCTTGATGTATTCGACTTTTACTTGTGAAGCCATCGCCAAAGTATTCTAGATGATTTATACACGGTACAAAAAATATGGCTGCCTTAATTTTTTTAAGTTGAATCAAATGTACTGTTCTAGTCATCTCAACTTACATCAATCAAACTGTAAACATATTAAGTTAACTTTGTATATCTTTGATAAAACAATAATAAAATAATTAAATTTGATATTTGATACTTATACAATTTTGTATGAACTAGGCATAGGGATATTAACCATTTTCAGGGTATTCCGTGGTTTGGAAAAGTCAAGGTTTTAAAACTGCCAAGGTTTTCTGAAATACCATTCCTACGGTATATGTAAGACTTTTGTTTTACGCTTTAGTTCACATGTGTCAAACTCAGTTCCAAAAGGGCCGCAGCTCTGCACAGTTTAGTTCCAACCCTGATTAAACACACCTGATCAAACTAATTAAGTCCTTCAGGCTTGTTTGAAACCTACAGGTAAGTGTGTTGGAGCAGGGCTGGAACTAAACTGTGCAGGGCTTCGGCCCTGCAGGAATTGAGTTTGACACCCCTGCTTTAGTTGGTTTGTTTTTTAGTACAACAGTACATCCAGCAGTAAAGATATCTAAAGATGCTGTTTCAAATTATAACAAAATCTGTGATTCAATTTAATTATTTAGCCAGACATGTTTAAAGTTCCAAAATATTTTAAATGTTTCTCAAAATGAAATATATTTCATTCAAAGAGGAAAAAGTTGTTGTTTTTTACTCAGACATTTATAAAAACGAATATATTTAACTGCAGTAATCACAATACCATGAAACCAATATTTTCATCCAAGGTCATACCATCAGAATCCTTTACCGGCTCATGCCTTGCAGAAACCCGATTAAAGTATTAAAATATGATAAAGCAACATTAAAATGTGGTGTCTTGACTTTTGATTTTTCACAGTGTACACTTTAAAAATTGTATGATCACTAAATCAAGCCAACATTTGTTTGTATTCTGGTTAAACTTATTAAAATAAGCTAACATTTTAGAATATTTTTTGATTTAGATTGATGTTTTAAGTCAGTTTAAAGTTAGCTAAAAAGACTTATTAGTTAATTTTACACTTATTTTACACTTATTTAACAACACACTTTACATGCCAATTTGCACATAAGAATTGCACATATAACGTTGTGTATAGTAAAATAGCTCTACATACACCTGTCTATTTTAATATTTGCATTCACTACTTGCTGCTTTTTTATATATTTATTATCTGTTTTTTGTCCTGTCTCTGTAATTCTGTTGCTCTATAAAAGCTCTGTCAAGAAAACAAATTCCTCGTATGTGCGGACATACCTGGCAATAAAGCTCTTTCCTATTCTGATTAATTTGACATTTGAACTTGAATATCCCTTTAACTACCCTACCAAGAAAAAATTGTTTGGATTAAATTTCTTAACTCCTAATGCTGCTAGATAGCACACTCAATGCATTTTTTCAACACATCCTATAATTCTAAAATATCATTCTAACAAATGGTTAATATGTCGGTTTATGGTAAAAGAATCATAATTAATACATATACTATGACAAATCTGAAAATATGAACTGTAAGACCATTTTATAAAAAAAATTGAATACTAAATCACCTTTAAATTTTGAAGTATGTCATAAAATATTTCAGTTTCTCATTTAACATGTATTGTTGTTTTTTTTCCCCTTGACAATAATATCAAAATGAAATGTAGTAGTGCAACATGATTATGTTTGTTTGATTTATTTATTTATTATTTTTTTTTTTTTTTTGTAAACCAACAATGCGGTGTGTTTATCAATTCGTTCATTTTTTTCAGCTTAGTCCCTTTATTTATCTGGGGTCCCCACAGCGGAATGAACCGCCAACTTATCCATCTTTTGATTTCAGTCATTCTTGAAATTACTTTAATAGTCATTATTTAAAACAGTAAAACATGCCTTTTGGTAGAACGGCAGTCAAAGGGATATACATATTGTTTTGAGATAGCTTAGCTATACTTTCTGGTGTTCATGCTACACATCATATACTATTATAATAATAACAAATTATACATAATTACATGCAAATAACCATATCCCTCATCATTACCCTGTGTAGTACCCTTACCCATGTAGTAAGAACATGTAGTTAAGTATTATGCTTAAAGGTGTACAGTTTAAAGGTTAAAGTGTAAGGACAAGGTGAAGTACAAATAACTGTAACAGTGACCTAAAAAAGTGACTACATCTGCATTATATGCTTTTACTTAAGTAAAAACGTAATCGATATTTATCTTTTTTTTTTTAGTTTGTTTCAAGAATAGACCAATAATTTAAATAAAAGTTACTTGTAAAATGTTTTCTCTATTTAACAATACAGTTGGTCAGTAGCGAAAGATCACTTCTCTTGCGTCAGATTGTATATTTTCTTGCACAATGTTGGACTCAAGAAAATAATTTTAAGAATTGATCGAACTGATTAGCTGAAGTCACATCAAAGCGACACCCAACAGAGGATTCCTCTTGCCCTTAAAGTCTTTTTGATGGTTTATTTTCACAATTTATGATGGCTTTATAATAGGACAAATTTATAGGACAAAATAGGCTCATTAATGCGACAAATTCTGGAAGTTTGTCAGTGTGAGGTGGGTCTTGGCAACCACCCGAACCCCCCTGGCTAAAAGGCGTGTTTACTCACCTTTCACTTGTTCAAAAAACGTGAGTTTCTTTCTCTTGTTGAACATAAAAGAAGATATTCTGAAAAAAGTTGGTGGGTGGAACTCATTGACTTCCATAGTATTTTTTCCTACTATGGAAGTTGATATGTGCAACAAATCAATGTTCTTCACAATGTTTAAGTTAAAAAAATCTTATTTTGTGTCAGGCCGTGTTTCTTATTGCAATACTCAGCCTCAATAATTGCCTCAACATTGGATGCAACATTACCTCCCTTTATATTTTTGGAAGACGCCCAAATTGACTTAATCCTCAGTGACACAAATGTGACAAATCTTTCTGATTGGGAACAAGCTTTTCTCAAGTATGGCAATTGGCAGGTCACCTGCCCAGATATAAGCACTCTTGACCCTGTTCATGTGTGTTTAATTAGGTTGTGTGACGGTGGAAGAGGATGTCGAACAGGTCAAAGATGGCATCCGAGAAGGCTTCCTCGCCATCGACCGCCACATGCACACCCTGTCCCGTAATGAAAGCTGGGACCACAGTGGATCCACAGCCGCCTCTGTCATGATCTCTCCACGAAACTTCTACTTCATCAACTGCGGAGACTCGCGGACCTTCCTCTGCCGCGACGGCCATGTTGTCTTCTACACAGAGGACCACAAACCCTGCAACCCACGTGAGAAGGAGCGCATTCAGAATGCTGGCGGCTCCGTCACCCTGCAGCGCATCAATGGGTCGTTGGCCGTGTCCAGAGCACTTGGTGATTTCGACTTTAAGGAGGTGGAATGGAGGGCTCAGACCGAGCAGCTTGTGTCTCCTGAGCCTGAGGTGTACGAACTGGAGCGTAGCCCAGAAGACGAGTTTCTAGTGGTGGCATGTGATGGTGTTTGGGACGCCATTGGGAATGAGGATCTATGTGCTTTTGTGCGCAACCGTCTGCATGTCTGCGATGATCTGAGGGAGATCTGCTCACAGGTCATCGACCTTTGCCTCTACAAGGTTGGTAACAGCGCATTAGAGGATGCCATTTGTTTGGTCTGTGGCCATTTTTAAATGTGCCAATCAGATTGGCTGACTGTACTGGCCTGAGGGTGAACAGGTATTAATCTTTATTAAGGTACCCGGTGAAGAGCTCTTCTGAGGACAATCTAGGAATGGATTAACTGTGCAGGGCTTAAAGGGACAACATGAAAAGGTCCGACAAAGGTCCTCTTTGCACTTAACAAGTTTACAATAACAATAAAGCGTGTTAACAAATTTTAAATGATTAATGAAGGATTTATAATGCTTTGACTTATTGTTAAATCTCATTTACAAGCACAGTTGCATATTTAAAGCTGCTGTATAGGCTATTTCTGTCCATTTGCATTCCTTCCCTTTGTGCCCCCTGGCGGCTTATTCACAAACTGCGGTCATACATTAAAAACAGAGCGGCAGCTATTTCAAACGGCGGCGGTATATGCCCCGGCGGTAATAGCCACTTTGAACTCTCACCTACTGTAAATATCCGGGATTATTTTTTTCACTTCAGTAGAACTTTAAGGAAGTTTTTTTTAGCTGAAATTGTGGTTCTTAGAGAAACACAAATGCAACTGAATGACTACCAGCGCTTTGAGAGTCAAAAATCATATACAGGGCAAACTAAATTAATGCATGTCTCTTGATGATATTGAGGTGTTATCAATGGTGTAAAGTGACTCTTACAGTCTGACTTTACCAAGGAGTTCAATCCTCCTTGTTGTTGTTGTTGTTGAAAATTGACTAATTTTACAACTCCCCTAGAGTTAAACAGTTGAGTTTTAACATTTCTGAATCCATTCAGCCAATCTCTTGGTCTGGCAGGAGCACTTTAAGCTTAGCTTAGCATAATTTATAAAATCGGATTAGACTCTTAGCATTCATAAAATAAAAAAGTTATTATTTTCCTTTGTAATTGTACCTGATGCAGTCATGGTACTGCAGCAAAGATCCTTGATCATTACGCAAAAATGAGAGTATAGTTCCCAGCCATATCAACCTAGAAAATATTTTCCGCCAGTCTTAGTTCACAATGTTCTAAAGCAGGGGTCACCAACATGGTGCCCACGGGCACCAGGTAGCCCGCGAGGATCACATGTGTTGCCCGCAGACCTGTTCTAAAAATAGCTCACCATAGCGCCACTTACCAGTAAGCTCCATCTAATATAGAAGTAATCATTTAAAAAATGTTAATATTTGCAGAGATTTATAAAAATAAAGTGTTGCACATTGATACATTAAATACAGGGTATTTCTTACCCTGTTAAATCATTGTTGAAATTTGTTATTTGAGAAGTGTTTATCAAACTGGTAGCCCTCCACATTGATCGGTACCCAAGAAGTAGCTCTCAGTTTCATAAAGGTTGGTGACCCCTGTTCTAAAGGCTTATTTATACTTCTGAATCAAGCGCACGTGTATGCTCTGGCCAGCCTATGCATGCGCTTATGCGCAGGTCTCAAAAAATGTAACTACACGACGTCACGATGCGTAGCGCAAGTTTTTTGATTTGTTGGCCTGGTAGAGATGACGAGTGTGAGCCCTGCGAGCCTGATGGATCGAATGTTTACAAGTGTGGAGTCTCGTGAAGGAGCTTCAGATGGAGACTGACATTTTGTGTTTACCTTATGATTAAAGTTGTTGCACGTCCGCCGATTCCCGTCTTAATATGAGCGATTTTGTACATAAAATAAAATAAAAAACTAGTGAAGAAATTCAACACAGAGGAACATAAACACCTACTGTCAGCTGGTGTTTCTGAAGTGTTTTTGTTCTGCAAATACCAACAGCGCACAGAAGTATAAACGCACGGCTACGCGCATCGCATGCGCCGTCGGTCACGCTGATCACTTGATGCAGAAGTATAACCCAGGTTTAAGTAGGAAATTGTTGAATCTTGTTTTGAGTTCTTTACAAATGGACCAATCAGATTCAATAATCTAAGCTAAGCTAAGCTAAGCTAAGCTAAGCTAAGCTAAAAGTGCATCCGCCAGATCGAGAAATTGGCAAAATTTATTAAAGAATGGTAAAACACATCTGTTTAACTTTTGGGGATTTGTAAAATTAGCCTATTTTCAAAAAAGTAAAGGGTTTCTTAAATGTTCTGCTGAAGAAAAAGGTAAACAACATCTTGGATGGGCTAAGGGTGAGTAGGCCTAAATCAAGAAAAAATTGTTCATTTTAACAGTTCTTTTGATATGAAAAACATAAATTTTTGACAGAATGTGCTGTCTACTTTTACAAAAACAACATGTAAAAAAGTCACATTGGGAGACACTATAATTTGCTTAGTTCACTCAAAAAAGATAAGAATAATTTACTTTTACACATACTGGAGTACAAATGAAGATATTTTAATTAAACATAAGAGATTTCTTTCTCTTCACAGTCATTCAATATAACAGTCTTAGGAAGCAATGTAAACATTTTATGTCAAAACTAAAAAATAAGTTTTCATTGGCTTAATATATATATAAAAAAACAAATGTTAGCATATAACCAAACTCACATAGAAATCTGATATTGCACATCGCAAACAAGTTAAAAATTGGATTTAAAATATTAAAATACAAATATGTAAAATTATATGTCTTATACAGTGACTACCAAGCAGCTGGTAGTCGTTTGCTTGCATTATATGCACCCTTTGTTTTTAAAATGGCTACTATACAGAAGTGTTTTTAAAAAGTGTCATTCATGTTAAATTTTTTTTTTTTTTGCTACGGTGTTTCCATAAAAAAATGAATCTAATTCTATTAGAACCTAGAACCTAATTCTTTATTGTTTTTCATTCTGTGGTTTTTAGTAAAATGCACTGAAATCTATCAGTGTCAGATTGTCTCAATCATTGCTGGAAGTCAGCAAATAATAACAGAATACAAAGGTTAAAGTAATTAATAACAGTAAAGCAGGTCGCACACCAAAAGTGCCGCTCGGCGGCGTGCCACGCAGCGCCACACAGCACCATGCATTTTAGAATTCTAAACATAAGTTTCTATCAGGATACACACACTGGCACCGCAAGTTGGCGGCTGTCGGCAGCGCCCGGCCACGCCTCAGGACGCAGTTCATTTTTCAGCCGCGCCACAGAGCGCCATCTGATTAGTTTCATGTTAAATATCATTTGAATGTGCGCGTCTGGTGTGTGATACTTTAAACTGTCATGTGCGCGCCGTGTAGCCGCGCCGAGCTGCGCTTCTGGTGTGCGACCTGCTTAAGAGTGTAGCGTTACAGATTTTTTTAAAAGTACTGTACTTTTGACTTTTGCAATGGAGCATCCAAAACATCCAACACATGCTAGGCTATTTGCTAAGCTAAACGAAAGATGTAAATAATATTATAAAAAAATTTAAATAAATGGTACTGTAATGTTAAGCAAATTACACAGGTCCCTGATTAGAAGCCAAATGCAGCACCACAACATGATAACAAAATAAAGGAAGAGTTGCTGAGTTGCTTACTTAATCATCTGTTGCTTTTAAACTTTCGTGAGTTAGTTAAAATTCAAATAGGCCACATAACGATACTTGGAACCCGTCTGCCCGATCCAGTCTTCTGTCGCGTGCCGTTTTTCCTTCCTATAATGCGATGTGAAGCGCGGTACGGTGAGCGCGAGTGTGAGTTTTTTCCAACACAATCTCTCGGCAATTCTTATCTTTTTGATTTAGTGGCTAATTTGTACAATTTAGTACGATTTGCTCATCCCCCAATGACGGTTGGGTTTAGGGGTGGGGTTAAGTGCCACGCCTCCTTTTTGAAATCATACATTTTTTTTACGACTAAACTCGTACGAATTCGTACAAATTAGCCACTAAACTCACAAAACGTAAAATACTTACGCTTTCTCGTGAGATCAGGTTGGAGTTTTTCACCTGCTTCTGAGAGATGGCGGTTCTATTAGTGGCATATCGAACGTCCGCGGATTCTAAGAACCCACTGATTCAAATTCAGATTCAAATTTAAAATGCATTTTGGCAAAACAAATGTTACAAATGTATTGCCAAAGCATTTATAATCTTTACATTAAACACTCACTGACACACAACATATTAAACATAGTAAATAGTAGTAATAATAGATATAGGCTATGTATTCATGCACAAATATCAGATATTTGTATGGAAAGTTATCAAATAAAATACTATGTAAAATATTCATGCGGTAAGCTAAATATGATATAAATTCTAAGCATGTTATGCATATCTTTGTAGATATAACATTCTGAAGTAAAATTAAAACAAACAAACAAACTATAAATAAATGGATGGATGGATGGATGGATGGATAAAACAATTTTGGTAACTAAAATAGGCCTAAACTTAACTTAAAATAACAAAGAAATAAGGCTCTTCATGAGTTAATAAATACATTTGAATTAAGTTATCATAGTAAAATGTAATACAAAACAAAAATAAAGATAAATTGGCATAGTATAAATGCTTGAAAAATTCATATAATACAATCACAAAATAAACTAAAATATACAAATGCCTATATTACTAATATATATTAGTACAGTATTTAAATGATACTAAAAATAACACTTGATGGTGTACAAAACTGTTATTGTTTGTTTACTACACTTTAAAGTTTCACTTTTAGCTAAAGTATTTTTATTTTTTATTTATTTATTTATTTACTTTTTGATGAGACAGACTTTGAAGTGAACTTGAATAAATGCCAGTAGTAAAACAAATAATAAAAAATCTGACTTTGTGAATCTGAACAGTGGATATAAAACAAATCATTTTCATTTTAAGAATTATTACATATATAATGTTTTTATTTGATGCTAGATGAGTCTGTCACTGAATCAGCAAGTCAGTTAGGTTGATACTAATTTAGTATACTAATTTGTTTCTTTTGGGTCTACCTTGTTATTTAAAACGATCAGGCACGTGGATTATGTCATATTACATAATACGAGATTTCCCCGCTACATGCTGAGATGAGGAAGATTACAGAGCGCATAATAACATCAGCTTGACCCATTCTATGAAGATGCGCCTCTGTAAATAGACTGATTACCAGGAAGACAATCAGATTAGAGAGATTCAGACTTGACTGTGCAACTGCCTTTACCTGTCTGTCAGCACACTGACTCGATTCAGCTTCTCCTACAGTGTGTTACAGCATTTTGAAGGCATGATGATTTACACATGAAAAAAAAAACAATAGTAATTAATCAACGATTTAAACGCTATTATAGTAAAATGTATTATACTGGTATTTACAGCTCTGTGTTAGTGAATGCTCCTAGCATACTTTAGTAGGGGTAAAATGACCTGATTAAGTGTAATAAATACTGTAGTATACTTTAGTTTTTACTACAGTAAACTGTGGTGTATTGTAGTACAATATACTCTATAGTAGAACACGACAGTGTTTGGGTGATTTGTTTATAATACTATAGTATTGTGTTACAATAGCAACTGTATACATTTTATCGTTTGGTTAGCTGGAATAAAAGCAGTATAGATGTTAAGTATACACCATATTGTACATAACTGTAGTATACAGTATATTTTTAGTATTGGTTCTATTCTGTATTTATGTATTTGTTCATTTATTTATATTGGTCAAAAGTATTTTTATTGATATAAAGAATCACTTGTGCTCACCAAAGCTAAATTGAACAACTGTAAAATACACAAAAATGTAAATTTGGGAATTATTATTTTTTTATATTTTAAAAACAATTAGAATAGCTAGCAAATCAGGCTAATTTGGCAAGTCATCGGACAACAGTGATTTGCTCTGTAGTCAATCAAAAAAAAATAATAATAATATTCTTAGGGGGATTAATAATATTGACCTTAAAATTGTTTTTAAAATAATAAAACTGCTTTTATTCCCACCAAATTAAAAGAAACATGACTAAAAATATATATTAAAGTAAATACTTTGACAATATTATTGCTCATTAATCAGAACTTGGGAAATATTTGAAAAATTACTACAATTTCACTGAAGATGTTGCCTTTAACTCTATATGCTTGTATGCTTGTATTTGTGTATTATGTTTTGATCAAAAAGCATCAGGATTTAAAGTGTCCTTGTCATCTTGCAGGGAAGTTTAGACAACATGACCATTATCATCATCTGTTTTGATGGCGCTCCTAAGGTAACGCAAGAAGCGCTGCAGCAGGAGGCCGAGCTCGAGCAGCTCATCGAGCAGAAAGTAGCAGGTAACTGTTCAATCTATATTAAAGGATGTACACTGCATACTTCAGAAAAAAACAAAACAAAACAAAAAGCGCTCTGGGGTAAGTTCAAATGTATGTACACTGCATAGTTGAAGTCAGTATTATTATCCCCCTTATTTATTTTTTCCCCAATTTCTGTTTAACGGAAAGAAGATTTTCTCAGCACATTTCTAAACATAATAGTTTTAATAACTCATTTTTAATACCTGATTTGTTTTATCTTTGCCATGATGACAGTAAATAATATTTTACTATTTTTTAAGACACTTCTGTACAGCTTAAAGTGACATTTAAAGGCTTAACTAGTTAATTAGGTTAACTAGGCAGGTTAGGGTAATTAGGCAAGTTGTTTTATAACAATGGTTTGTTTTGTGGACTATTTAAAAAAAGGCTTAAAGGGGCTAATAGTTTTAACCTTAAAATGGATTTTAAAAATAAAAACTGCTTTTATTGTAACTAAAATGAAACAAATAAGACTTTCTCTAGGAAAAAAAAAAACATTATCAGACATACAGTGAAAATTCCCTTGCTCTGTTAAACATCGTTTGTGAAATATTAAAAAAAGGGAAAAAAAATTTAAAGGGGGGCTAATAATTCGGACTTCAACTGTACATGCCGTTAAAACGTCTTATTGACATTACATACTTAAAAATAAAACTTCAATAAACAACACTTTTATTCTAAAAATAACCTTTTGTGGAATGGAAAAGTGTCCGTGTATGTCAAAGTTTCCTTATGGAACCATTGATCAACATAAAGGAAGTTTTATTTTTAAAGGTATAGTGGTTCCATGAGCCTTTACATTCCATAAAAGGTTCGTCAAGGTTTTTTTCAGACCATTAAATATTTTGCTTACTTATGTACTTACATTATCCAAATTGTTTCAAAGAATGTTCAAATCCAGAGAAATAAGTATAAATACACTCAAAAAATATATATATTTTTGCTTTTACAAACTACTTATTTAAAATGAGCTGAAACTACACAATTCTTGAGATTTCATTGGGACAGCTTAATTTTTTTTATGTTCAATCCACATAAATTTGTTAAAAGTAACGTAATTGATTTGTGTTTGGACAGCATGAATGACTTGTGTGGAAGCCTGCATTTTTTACAATTGCATGACTTTTTACTGCTTGTTTAAGCTTGTTATTTAAATTGAGTTGAAGCGACACAATTCCTTCCACATGTTTTGGGGACAACTTAATTGTTTTTTGTTCAATCCCCTTAAATTTATAAAAACGGCCAAGTTAGCTTATTTGATTTGTGTTTGGACAGCATTTAGGTATTGTGTGTAACTTTTTTAGTGTACACTCAAAAAACACCTTTGCTGTTTGTTCAAACTTAAAATCAACTAAAACAATACAATTTCTAAGATTTTGGGACAATTAATGTTTGTTTTATGTTCAATCAATTTGTAAAAAACTAATAGGTTAAAGGAACCCTGCATTTTTGGTCACTTCGCTGCTGAAAAAAAAAAGAAGCTTAAATCAGCTTAAGCTTAAGCAACTTAATAGTTTTATGTTTAATCCACATGCATTTGTAAATATAACATAAGTTAACTTAATTGTATAGGGACAACGTGTAGGAATTGTTTGAAACCCAGCATTGTGTTACAGTGTTCATGACTGTATGGCATAACAACATCACACCCTCAATTTCTGGATTTGTTTTATAAAAACAGTGAAACACCAAATGTTTTTAATGTTGTTTGTTTTATGTTTTTTTTTTATTATGTTTTGTTTGTTATAACGCTGCACATTCAGAATAGCATTATGGCTATAGTTATTTACAACATTATTTACTCTCAGTCATAGCGTCATCAAACTGAAATGCGCCTTTGTTGTAAAAGCGCTCTCTAGTGGTGAAAAGTACATTCTACACTTTAAAAATAGTTCTGTGGCCTCACAACTCAGAACATTTGTTTTTAGGTGTCTATTAGTGTGAACATCCTTCTCAAACAGTGTATTTTCTCTGTCGTTACTCAGAGATTATTCACGTGATCAGATCAAAAGACGAGGAGCCTGATCTGCTGTATGTGATGAAATTTCTGGCATCTGAACCCATTCCCGGCCTTCCACCAGGTGGAGGAGTCTCATGCAAGTGAGTGATGCTGGACAGTGATGTATTACAGGCTTGCTAATACATGTTTTGGTTTTTTTTCAATCCTTGTGTTTTTCTTTTGTTTCTGTTGTGCAGGAGAGATTGCATAATTGCAGCATATCAGAAATACGCAGCAGCCTTCAGACCTCTTGAGCCGATGGTATGTGTTTGAAAAGCACAGATATATGTTATATGTGTGACCACAAAACCAGTCACAAGCGTCAGTTTTCTTAAATGCGAGATTTATACATCACTTGAAAGATAATTAAACAAGCTTTCCATTGATTTTTATATTTGGCAAAGATAACTTAATTCTTTTTTTTTTTCAACTTCAGTACATCTATCTACAGCATATATAAAAAATGAGTTGTAATATTGCACTGTAAAGATATCTGTTAATTAACAGCTTCTGTGTTTTGTTATTTATAGGGATTTTTAATTTATTTACATTTATGAATTGTATTATGGGATGTTGATCTCTCCTCTGTCAACTTTTGGTGTTGAAAATTGCAGTAGTTTGAAGAAATATTTTGTTTATTAAATAACATATAGAATTAAGTCTATAAAATAAGCTCAATTTTAAGGCAACAAACTTCAACTGACTCAACTGTCAACCCAATTACTGCACGTGACTTGATTTAAGTTGAGTAACTCAAAAATGTCCTGAAGTTTGTTACCTTAAAATGTACATTTTTTATTAAATTTTTTGTTTTGTTTTTTTTTTTCAGTTTTTTTTTACAGTGCTGGCATTTTATTACCAGGGTTTTGTAACATAATTTACAACACAAAGCCAGACAATATATCACATCAAACTATAAAATATGTTTATAAAATTTACTTTTTACAACCTTTCAACATTAAAAAAAAAAAAAAAATGTTGCAGGAAAGATCAACGTCCCACAATGCAATTAAAGGCGTAAAAAAACATAAATAAATAAATAAATAAATAAATAATAATAATAAAGAATCACAAAATATGAAAAACTTTTAATTTACTGGCATTTTAACAGTGTATTATTAAATGTTGGGTACAGTTATTTTTAAAAGTAATATATTACAATATATATATATATATATATATATATATATATATATATATATATATATATATATATATATATATATATATATAATAACAACAACAACACATACTTTCAAATTATTTTCCCTAAAAGTACATTTCACTAACACTTAAAGTGACTTAAGGTTGTGATATATTACTTTTAAAAGTAATTTTACCCAACATAATATTCTAAAGATTTTTCTTTTTTCCAAACTGATAATTTTGCTAAAATACCAGTGCAACTGGTTTTGTGCTCTATAGGGTCACATAACTATATATGTATGTACGTAAAGTCATGATTTTTTTCATTTATTCTTTTCTCAATCAAGGACACCGGCGGCTCTGATGACTCCACCTAGTGGCCATTACCCAGAAGAATCAAGCCTTGTATTGCTGTACAGTACTGTAGATGTACAGTATAAATGAATGTGAGAAGGACATTTGTGTTTCCTCCTTTAAAGAGGAGAAACTGTTTAGCCAAACTGTTTTTATTTTTATTAAATAACTATTGTGTATTATAAACACAAACAGAAAGCATTTATCAAATGCTTCAATAAAAATAAAGCACTTGACATTGACACGACACTCTAAAAATGCTGGGATTTGGTACAATATGGACAAAACTAACTGTTGGGATATTATTATTTTATTATTATTATTATTATTTAAAAATCTTTGTTTATTGTTATTATATATATTTTTTGAAAACCTTGTGTTGAAGCTAAAAATAAACTATAGGCCTACAAGTTAAAATTTCAGATTTTTTAAATGCTAAAATCGATAATATTTTATGTAAAGATCCAGCTCCAGGAAAACATTTTGTGAATTCCTTACTGTAAATATATAACAATGTAATTTTTTAAAAGTAACATGTATTGATGAAAGTTTATTTTTAACAACTTTGATTCCATTTTTTTCTTTTTTTTTCATACCCTCAGATTCCATATAATATCTTGATTAGATGGTGTTTAAAGCTGAAGAAATAATTCTTTCAGCTTTCAGATTAGGCATACAGTAAAATAAATGCAAATACAGTTAAAGTTAGAATTATTAGCACCCCCTTTGATTTTTTTCTCTTTTAAACATTTTCCAAATGATGTTTAACAGAGCAAGAACATTTTGACATTATGTCTAATATTTTTTCTTCAGGAGAAAGTCTTGTTTGTTTTATTTAAGCTAGAATAAAAACAGTTTTTAAGGTCAAAAGTATTGGCCACTTTAAGATATTTTTGATAGTCTACAGAACAAACCATTGTTATACACTAACTTACCTAATTGCCCTAACCTGCTTAGTAATTAACCTAGTTAAGCCTTTAAATGTCATTTTAAACTGTATAGAAGTGTCTTAAAAAAATCTAGTAAAATATTATTTACTGTCATCATGGCAAAGAGAAAATAAATCAGTTATTAGAGATTAGTTATATATATATATATATATATATATATATATATATATATATATATATATATATATATATATATATATATATATATATATATATATTGACGTTAACTGTATACTGTATATATATTAAGTGGTCACATTTTATCAAACCCCAGCATTTTTTAGGGTGAATTAAAATCTTCTAATGGAAGATAAGACATATTATTTCACTTTATTTAAAGTTGAAGTGTAAAAGTTGAAAAGATAGAGATGTTTTAAGCACTGTGCCCAATTGTATGAACAGACAGATGTAGGAACTGACTGGATCAATAATTTCATTCAAACAATGATTAAAATAATAATTATAATTACAAACAAAATATTAATAAAAAATAAACCACAATACTGATTACTAAATGAGAATATTAGAAAAATTATATTAACAAAAGTTTGTTTTTTTCATCTGTAAGCTGAGATAACAGTGAACCTTCCATTTGTTAGCTTTTAAGTAAAACTTTTTTTTTTTAAATGTCTTGAAATAAATTATATTACACTGCAGTTATGTTACGGTCCTGTTTTAGGATTGACCTTGTGATTTACAAACATATTTAAAATACTTTAATGTATATGTTAAATATGATTTTTTTTTTGGATGTTAAGCTCTTTTTTAAGTATAAAGAGAGCATAGACTTATACGTGAACTTGTAAAACAGATGTGTACAACTTTATTAAATGTATTTGAACTATACATTCACTTGTCTTTTCTTCAACATTTTTTAAAAGAGTTAATGATGGTAAAAAGCACCTATATTTCGTGAAATAATTTGTGACCAGTTGGAAAAATGAAGAATCTCCTTTTATAAATGGTGACGAAGACAGTAATAAAACCAGAATCAACATCATCTTAGTTCTTTTGACATGTGAACGGATTTAAAACCAAAACAGAGAGATATTATGTCTGCAGTATTTCCAGCCTGATCTCACGAGGAAACGCAACTATTTTACCTTTTAACAGTTTAGTGGCTACAAATATGTATGATTTTAAAAAGGAGACGTGGCACCAAACCCCACCCCTAAACCCAACCGTCATTGTGGGATGAGTAAATCATCCTAAATTGTATGAATGAGATCATACCAATTCATATGAATTAGCCACTAAATCAAAAATTTACAAATTGCCGTGAGATTGTGTTGGGTATTTCAATGTGTACATTTTTGTCACAAATTCATCTGTGCTGTACAAACAATATTAGACAGACTGTTACTCATTTATAGTGTCGGGAAACACCAAAACATATTTTTTGAGCCGTTGACAGTCGTATATGTGTCCCACACTGCTAAAAACACTATTAGGACACATATATTTCATTAAAAAGTGAACATTGGTTGTTTTTGTGTTATTTCGAGCAAATTCGTACTTCCGGTTTGAATCAAATTTTTTAAACTGCGTCACGGCCATGAGATATTAGCATGTATTACAGACTGGACGCCTGTACCTGGGAGTACCGTAATATGTCTTCAAGTGTGCTGCATTAATTAGCATGCAGTGTTGCTTTTATAATTTGCTGCAGGGAAGGTTTTGTTTTCTTTTTCTCTCTTTGAGAGCGCAGCTGGAATCATGTGTGCATTACAGTGCACGCGACACACAACAAAAATGCGTGTTTAAGGAAAATTGTTTACCCAAGAGCTTTACTCATCTGTATATGGTAAAATCTGGATTTGCTGCTCGTCTCTTAATAAAGATGCCGCTCTAGTTGGTGTTGATTGTCCCGTCTCTACAGATTTGGTTAGTGAGCAACCAGTGGTTTTTGTTTATTTAGATGGCAAAGTTAGTTCATATTGAACTAACTCTTACACCGTGTAAACATGTTAGCACCTCAACCAAACTATTACTGTCATGTAGGATTTTCACCGCATTTTGTGACAGGAATAACACACACGGCTTTCTGACGCTACCTGCCGGATGCATCTAAGATTCCGGGAAATGCGGAAGGGTTTCTTTTTCTCTCATTCGCCATGCTGTAACAAACACTGCATGAAAAAAATACACGCTTAGAGCAATTCGTTGAATCAAACATCTCGTTTGTCACGAGGGGCATGAATGAAATTCCTGAATGAAAGAGCCAAAAGTCCACCATTTAATAATTAGTCAAATAATTCGATTACTTATGTCCAAGTTAACACAGTCACTTTCTCCCCTGTGTGTGTGTGTGTACGTGTTTTTGTGACATATCAGGACACAAATCTGTATAATGACATAGGTATGACACAGGTATTACAAAAAGGAGGTGAAATATGAGGACATTGGTGACGTCCTTATTTTTCAAAATGCTTATAAATCCTACAGAATGAGTTTAATCAGAGAGTAAAGCTGCACACAGTCTCCTGTGATGGTTTGGTTTAGAGGTTGGGTGGGGTGACGGCAATATAATATACGGTTTGGACAGTATAAAATGAATGGAAAACTATGTAATGTCCCCACTTTTCACAAAAACAAATGTGTGTGTGTGTGTGTGTGTGTGTGTGTGTGTGTGTGTGTGTGTGTGTGTGTGTGTGTGTGTTTGTGTGTGTGTGTGTGTGTGTGTGTGTGTGTTTTGACTCTTAACACAGCGCGGGCCCAAATCGACTGTCCCATATCATCCCTCTTTTGCTCCTTTGACACTCCCCCCTGAACAGAGTTGGATACACCCACTTTCTTGACTTTTTCCCTACTGAAACAAGGGGGTTTCATGGCCCGTTAAGGTCAATAGCAGCCTGGCAACAACCTCCACCTGTCTATTTGCCTTTTGTTCAAATAAATCTATACATGGATCCTCAATGCTCTGACTATTGGTTTCACTTTATTTATTTATTTATTTTTTGTTGAATACCACTATATTGATATTGAAAGATGATTGAGTTTAAGGCTGGGGTTTAGTGCCATGCCTTCTTTTAAAATCTTACATTTTTGTATGTACAAATTAGCCACAAAACTGACAAAACATGAAATAGTTAAGTTTCCCCATGAGATCAAGCTAAAATAGTGACAAATGTTACTGGAGTAGGCAACATGGGCTCATTGTAAAAACGTAATCTCACATTTCTGGAGATTGAATTATATAGCCAGAAGTATGTACAGCTGCATTCAGTCTTTAAAATGAATGGTTTGGGGCGGTGTGATGCCGTTCCTTTTGACACGCACCAACTGACCACTTACGTCCGTATGGACAGCTTTTCTGCTGTTACCAGTGGATCATCATATATATCAGCAGACTTGTGACATGGGATGGAGTTAACTCTGATGACGGATTTTAAATCTGGCAGGTATGACAACCAGGTATGCCAAAACAGGTATGACAAAAACAGAAAGCAGGTATGACAAAAACAAAATCCAAAAAAGTAAAATGACAATCAAATAACATGGTGAGAATGTGGTAAAATCTGAAAATTTGGTAAAAATTAAGGTACCAGGTGGGCTTTTTCTGGATTGCTTTTGACAACACTGTCAGTTTGGTTTAGGGAAGTGGATGGGTGCTGGACAATCGGTGCCTTTGAAAACACTATTGGTTGGGTTTAGGGAAAGAGAAGTGTTAGTCAGCCAGTCAGTCGGCAGCGGCCTCTGGTGGATTTACACGAGAACATCAGGCGCAAATGGCACTCGCAAGATAAAATTCAGATCTCAAAAAGCATAAAGCGACCTCTAATGGATTCTTGAAAATAAAAATTTCAAAAAACGTACATCCTGAGAGTTATTTGTCTCTCTCCAGAATTGTATATAGGGGTACATATTCAGAATGAGCTTGGCTTAAAAGTAGGCTAACACATTAATTAATGAAGTTTCAGATTTGATTTTAATCAATCAATTTGATCAGATCAATGCTTTACAATTAATTTTCATTGTCAACATTAAAAACTCATGTTCACAAATGGAGCCTTGTTGTAAAGACTTAACAAACAGCAGGCCAATAAAGAATCAGAACATGTTCAGTAAATTTCTCGAAGGTCATTTAAGACGATATAATTATTATGAACGAAATAAAACAAACTGACATTTTAATAGTTTAAAATTCCTACAATAACAACACCATGTATGTTCATGATCACAATGTACAGTATTATTGAATATAGACGCATCTAATGTATATACACTATTTTGTAATACATAAACACAACACATATTTCCAGACAGAATGACTAATATATTATATTTCTTACTGACAATTTCTAGTAATAAAAAAAGTAGATTTTGTAAACTCAGACTCTTAAAGTATGCCAGTGCCTCTTGCTTTGACGGCATGACCTGTGTTGAATGTGCTAGTCAAGTGTCATAAGCAATAACACTTCTATACTAATTACTAAAACCTCGTGTTGTGTTTCTGACATGTTTTTAATGGTTCAAGAGGCTTAAAAACAAGATGCTCATGCCTGAGCTCACTGAATTTCAAGCCGGTCCTTATGCTAATAACCTCGACAATATTAGCAGTGTGTTTATTATAATAATAAACTGAAAAACAGCTGTCACAGTAAGAAGTTCACAACAGGTAAGGAAAGAAGCTTCAATATTTCACTTGTGTGCTTGCGTTACAATTCATTTATCTAACAGTGGTTATCTTAAGGTTTACAAACTAATAAATACATAACTGTGTGAAATTAGTTGTGTTATATAAAATGTACAAATTGGCTAACATACATGCTGACATAAGAGCTAAAATTACAGCAAAAAAAAATGTAATGAAACGTTCACATTATTTCCCAATAATGTGAAATGTGCACCATTCCAGTCAGAGGGAACATGCATGGAATATCTGAGACTAGTAGAGATTAACAGCAGTGTATCATTTCACTAACATGCTTTTATAGTTTATGTTCTCATTTGACATTTTAAGACTTTGTATTTGAAGAGTTCAGATGCAAAAACCTTTATATGCCGTCTGAAATGTGCTTCTAAACTTAGCATTTTCATTAGGTTCCTGTGTGTAGGTTCAATAATTTCACATTTATGGCAAAGAATAAGTTCTTTTCATGGTATTCAATGTGATATAACTAAACATAAACAAAAGGAGGCTAGAAAATTTTGTAATACAAAACCTTAAATTGCTTTTTTAAATTGCACAGGTGTAGTATACAGTTGTGCTCAAAAGTTGACATACCCCTTGAAGAATTTGTTAAAATGTGAATAATTTGAGAATATTTTTATTTATTACTGTCCCGGGTAAGATACTTTACATAAAATATGTTTACATATAGTTCACTACACACAAATCTAGCTGAAATGATTAAAATAACCTACAGCAAATTTTACATATTGTTTTTCTATATTTACTAATGATCTACTTGTGCTTTTTTGCTTTCTGATGATTGTTTATAAGTGGTTTGTTCTGAACTGACTGCTGTTCTTCTGAAAAACCCTCAGAAAAAGTAATGCAAAAGTAACTCAAAAGTAACATAACACTTAACTTACCATAAAAAGTAACTTAGTAAAGCAATTAGTTACCTTTCTGGGAGTAACGCAATATTGTAATGCATTAATTTCTAAAGTAACTTTCCCCAACACTGTTCCCAAAGCATACTCTGTACTGAGTAGTGTTTAAACTCTTTTTGCTCCAGTGAGCCGGCATGACTCTAAAGGTTGAAGGTGATCCAGCTTATGGCAGTGTGTCTGGAGCTCGTTTCACAGATGTGGAGGGCTCAGAGTCAGTCCCACTCCTCACTCCAGGTCCTCCACCTCCTCCTCCAGCCCGCCGGCGAGCATGGAAGCCACTGAGCAGAGAGGAGCTGGAGAGGTGCGCTGGAGGGCCGCAGTGGAGGAAATTTCGACGCCGACTGGTACTCTGCTTCTGGATCTGCTGG